>NC_047117.1:6127140-6229640 GCF_902500255.1 Thalassophryne amazonica
ATAATGATCTTCTGCACCCTGTCTGTGCACAGGATCGTACAAAAGGTCATTTAACTGATTTTAACTTTATATGTTGCAAGAGTGAATTTTGTCTTTAACAATGGAATTTTTCCCTTCAACAAAGGAATTATGTAGTTGGGCAGCATGGTGGCTTAGTGGTTAGCACTGTCGCCTCACAGCAAGAAGGTCATGGGTTTGATTCCCACCTGTGGCCTTTCTGTGTGGAGTTTCTCCCCATGTTTGTGTGGGTTCCCTCCGGGGGCTCCGGCTTCCTCCCACATCCACACAGGTTAGGTGGGTTGGACATTTTAAGTTTGTTTGTCTGTATGTGGCCCTGCGACAAACTGGCGTCCTGTCCAGGGTGCACCCCGTCTCACACCCTATGACAGCTTGGATAGCCCCCCCCCATGACCCTTAATTGGAGTAAGCAGGTACATAAAATGGGAGGATGGAATTGTGTAGTTTTAAATTGGCTAAAAACACCAAAACTCATTTAAAATGTAAAAAATGGGAACTTAGCAGCTGTTTGCAAAATATCGTCCAGAAACCAGTGACTTTAAAAAAAAAGTTGTTTTATAAGAAATCTCACAACAAATCTGTAATGTTGATTTCACGGCAAAATTCAGAGTTCTCCAAATTGGTTATTTAAATTTTTTTCTCATCTTTCTTCCAATAAAATTGCAATTAGCTGCAGAATTTCACACCATATTTTACTGTAATTGGCTGTGATAAATTTTTTTTTCACAGAGATTGCCCCTAGGTGGCGATATATTTGGGTACCCAGTGCAAATTTTAAGCGTTGTGCCGATGATCAATCAGAAGCCACCCTACTACTGCTCACCTTTGAGGTAGAAAAGAAAAGAAAAAAATCAAACTTTAGTGAAATAAAAACAACCGTTTTAAAAATACAAATCTAACCGCGAGTATTTAAAAAATTAAAGACACTACTAAATTAAAACAGATTTCAGTTTTTGACTTTTGACTCAGTACCTCAGAATTTGACTTAACACTGGCCAAATTTTTGTTTTTCCATTTCAACTTAAAAAAATATAAATACAAAATGCTCCCAAGATAAACAAAGGCATTAGATGAGCGATTCTCCACAATATGTGCATGCATTTTTTTTTCTCTTTTTTTCTTTTGGGACCATTGTGATTGAATCACTTCTCTACTGCTGCTGTTTTCGAAGATATTCTGTAAAATGTATTTTTGCAGACACTCATGACATCTCTTTGATGTTGTCATAACATCACGCATACCAGCTGATATGAGCTTAACATAGCCTTTCCAGCCGTATTGGTCAGAGATATATCTTGGAAAATGTTTTTCAGACTATATTTTTGACGACTTTTGACCGATCTGCTCCAAAAGTCAGTCATCTGGAGACACTCACTCAAGAAATATTCCTGCCAAGTTTGGAGAAAATCTGCTCACGTGTTTGTTATTTTCTACATAGACACACACCACTGATTACAATACCCGTTCTGTGGCAGGCCACACCCACGCTTAGCAGCAAATTTTGTAAAACATATTTGCATTTGGTTTTCTATTAAATACACGAGGATGAAAACTTAGCACTGGTTTAAAAACACAAAACCCAACAATAACACATTGCTGGGTGAGTTCATACCCAAGACGGGACCGACCTTAGAGCGAGTCTCTTCAGATCTGGGCATCGTGCAATGCTGAATATTAATTCACATAATGGGAAACTTGACTTTTTATGTTTGTAATTAATGTGAAAAGGAATCATTTCAGAAGAATAAAGTCACAATGTTTTTAAAATCAAACTGGTTTGGCCTCTTCTGTTTTACTGTTACAAACGTTTGTGTCCACCCCAAATTTTTAACATGTACACCAGGTTCCATCTTCTCTCAAAGTTCACAACAAATGTGCTCATTAGTTTTATTTATTGAATAAATAAATCAATCAATGTGACATCAGTGGAGCCACGTAGTGCTCTAACCCAGACTGACCTTTAGGCGGTGCTGTTTCTCAATTAAGAACTACCCTGGAGAATATGCACGTCATTAATATGCCCGCTGGCAGGTGGTGCTGTGGAGCTGGAAAGACATTTTTGCTGCAAGTTTAATGACAAAAAGGCAAGATTACTTTTTTGTTAACCACATTCAAAGCACAACTGAGACTAATTTTATTTTAAAAATATACTTTAATACAACAGCTGCATATAAATATTAAAATATACATTATACAGGTGTACAGTACACTCACACAAAACCAAAACAAGAAAATATTAGGATTCTATTTGTACGGCACTTCTTGAATTTTTTTTTCTTTTATTTTTGGACTATTTTCTTAAAGGTTACTTACTGACAAAGGAGTTGTACATAAAGATGTGTTAATGCGTTAACAGGTCCATAGTATTATTGTGGTTAGAGAACAACAGAGGGTAGAACAGGAGGTTAGGGGGAGGCAGGTTGCTGTACACAGTATACAACACAACTGTGTGGAATGTTCTAGAATCTCTTAGTATTCTCCGATTTGTATTTTTTGGATGCATTTGTTTCCCCCCTCCAGTCTTTACTAGTTTCATCTGTGATCCAACATCTTTCCTTTTCAGGCTCACATTCATGACTAAAGCCACATAAAAATTTGTTTCCCTGTCAAATTATTTCCCACAGCCCTGACATTTGTACCAAAGTTGCGGTTTTGGTTCATTGTAAAAATGGTAAACATCATAGCTAACGTAGCATAGCATGGTAGACATCAACGCTAACGCTGCCATTTGCTGCAACTCAAAAATCAGAAGTCAGCTTTGTGTCATTCATATCCTCTGTTCCGAGTGAGATAAACATGGGAAAACGCAGACGGATTATTTAATCTGTTTTACCAAACAAAGACTTTTTTTTGTAAATAACATTTACTGTAGCAATTAACCAGATAGCTTGCTAGCTCAGCTGCTGTTACGCTGCATTCCAGAAAATCCAGAACTCAATTTTCTGATATTCTACTTCAAAATTGTATGATGCTCTGACTTAAATTCAGAAGCACTGTCATAATCAGATAACTGCTGCATAGATTCTTTTCCCCCAGTGTTACAATGAATTTAAGCTTTCCAAATACAACGAAATATCTCATGTATGCAGAATGAAATCAATGATGCTACTGTAGTTAGCTAGCATGGACTACGATGACACTTGTCAAGTCCATTTATCCTGAGGGCATACAGAAAACCTGCAGGCATAAAGTCTGAATTTTTAACAGGAATGCAGCATAATGTTCACGTAGGTCAGAAACGGGGAAATGTAAATGTGAAATTGTGCCAATTAACTTTACACATCTGAGCTAATGGAAGAAAACTAGAGAACAGCTAGTGGGAACCTTTATTATATCTACTATCTTTTTAGCTCATTACCTACCATGTACAAGCTTTCAAATAGCTAAAATTACAAATTTTCAATTCATTGTCATTTATATAGTGCCAAATCACAGCAAGGTTGCCTCAAGGTGCTTCACACAAGTAAGGTCTAACCTTATTAACCCCCAGAGCAACAGTGGTAAAGAAAAACTGCCTCTGAGGAAGAAACCTCAAGCAGAACAGACTCAAAGGGGTGACCCTCTGGCTTGGGCCACGATACAGACACAAATTACAGAACAATTCACAAAACGAATATACAGGAAATGTTGCCGGTGCACAGGACGGTTTCCGGAACAGACACCACACCCATCTCTGGATGGAGCTGCACCTCAAACAGAGAGATAAAAAAAAAAAAAAAAAAAAAAGCAGAATCAAGCATCGGAAAGACAACAAATGCAGTGTAATTTGTTAGCATTAAGCAACAAGAAAAACAGAATACTAAGGTGATCGCTGGCCACTAACCCTAAGCTTCACTAAAAGACCCAGAATTTAGGTAAAGCTGAGGCCGTGGCACGCTCCGTTTACTAATAAAATGAATTAAAAGAGTAAAAAGCATAGTAACATACTATGCCAACATGCTAGCCATACAAAAGGGAAAATAAGTGCGTCTTAAGTCTGGACTTGAAAGTCTCTACAGAATCTGACTGTTTTACCATGAGGTTTTAGCTTTAACCAGCTTCTACATCTCTATATTAATGTTTTAACAACATAAATATCTACATACTTAAAATTAGAAATATACCGTTTTATTACAGTTGCAGACTCTCAACGTGTTGAATCTGATAGCAGTGCCTAACTACGGCTAACTAGGTTTTCCATGTCTAGAACACGTATAGGTTCTGTGCTAACTTGAGGAGCAGGTTTGAGAACCACTGAATTTGGGTACCAGGAAACTTGCCCAAACTTCTGAAGGCAGAATCTTCAACATAAGTATTTTTCTGGCTGAAGACTCAATTCCAGCTTACGTAATAGTTTCTGCTTGGAAATTCTGTTTTCCTAAGTTCCACCGTAAAGCACCTTTTATACCTTACAGAGTTTGGTTGTGTGTTTTCTCGAGCACGATACGAAACAACTTATTTGTGTCTCGGGGGAAAGTTGGTCTGATGCGCGACACCACTTGGAGTAACTCACTTAAACCTGTGCCACGTCTGAACATGTTAAATTTTCTGGAGTTCAGTCAATCTCACAGCTACCGCGTTTGCCTCGTCTTTGGGTCAGCGCAGGATCAAAGCATGTCAGTGTCCAATTTCAGAAAGAATCACTCCAAGGTATCAGGAGGTGAGGACACAATGTGCGCCGCTCCTCCTTCGTGTCAGCCTGACCAGAGCGTGGGCGGGGCCATGAAGGCTTGTAGTCCACTGACTTCTGGAACAAAAACAAAACAACTTTTCCTGGCTTTTGCATAGGGGTGGACCTGCTTGGAAAAACATGGCGTCAAACACAACCAGGCAGGAGAGCTGTAACTTGTTGCCAAATGTAGCCAAACACGCCCAGGTCTAAGAACGCTTTAAATTTCTTTTAGTGCATCTTCTTGGAAAAACACGGGTAAGTTTGTATTACTAATAATATTGTTGATCATATGCTGTCCGACTGTTGTAACAGCAAACACGTTCCTGTCGGCTAATTTTGGAAATTTGTACTCGTATTCTGTCAGATTTGACTGTTTCAGTACCGGAGATCTTGTCCCCCCACCCCCCAAGTTCCAAGTACAGCTGAATGCAGAGTTGTAGATTTAAAAAAAAAAAAGTACAGGGCTGGGTACCACAAATCAACAGGGAAACACAATTCAGAGCGACACTGGCTTCATTTTAGCTCATTTGTCTCGTCAGAAATGAGCAGCTGATTTGTTCTCACACCTTCATCCACCTGAAGGTTTGTAGGAGGCAGCCAGCGGTGACACTCGGCTGTTTTTGCAGCAAACATTCTGATGGAAACAACCTGCACAGTAACAGGGTTCTGGAAGTGCTACGCCTGAACATCACGAAGTCGTGATGATATCGTTAATGACACCTGTATTCCTTTTACGGTGACATCGAAATGCTTGATGTGGAAAAGCCTCGACTGTAGTCCTCCCCTGCAGTTGTCAGCGTGAGACAGGAGAGAGGAGGTGGTGGAGGGGGATTAAAAGGTTTCAGATAAACTACCCCAAGGACCTGCTAAGTGCTCTGTCCCCTGGCCTCCTCCCTCCCTGAGGCCTAGCGCCTTTGAAACCAGAGAAGACCAAGTGTCTTCAACAATGTGAGCATCAGAGCAGAGTGGGGACAGACACCCAGAGGTCAACACTGTCCCAACCAGTGTAGTTTTACTTCAATCTGACACAACATTTGTCCACGTTTAATTGATTTTTCGAAGAAGATAGGCTTCATTATCAGTCTACCAGGTGAAGCCCTTATAGAGTCATGACCGGGCAGAGTTGTCCATAAGGTCCTGGTTCTTCTAGTCTTACTGTGAGACTCAACTGTGACCTAACATAATGACTGGATGTCTTTGGTAGAGGGTCTCTCTGGAGGATTCTTGGCTTCCACTGGAATGACTATGTCAAATGCGCAGTTAGTTAGGGAGACTCAGATGAGGCATAATACTTGCATTATCACATCATTTCTGCTACGACACGGCGGCCATGTGGCATAATTCCCTTCACATAATCCAGCATGCAGGTGCCTCATTATAGAGGACGCCAACAACTGGAAAAGGGAAAGTGGTCGCCCACAGTCCACCTGCCTATGGAAGATGGATATGTACTTTCCGGTGGCCTGCCTGGGTGGTTGCCATCCAGGACCCAAGATGGTTCCATGGTGTATGTGGTGGATACAGCGATGCTACCTGATCTAATTAACCAGTTGTCTTAGCTGTAGAGCCAACGTTCTGGCTTCAGTTTGGTATCTATAGAGCACCAACTATGGAACCAACTCATGTTCTCACATTTTGGGGTGGAACCATGTGGGTTCCATTTCTGGTTCCACTATTTTGTGGCCCAAAACAGGAACCAGAGTTAGATGTGTGAACCGGAATCAAACCTGATCCACGCTAACAGAGTAGAGACTCTGATTACTTCACTCCAACGATAAGCAGCTTTAATGATACAGTATTTAAACTGTAATTACAAAATGCAGCTTCTGACAAAGTGGAATTAGTCTCTAAACTTTCTCCAAGAAGGAAACAAAAGTAACTTTCTGGACCGTTGACTTTTCACTGGCAGCGTCGCTCAGTGAGGAAGCAGAAACTGGATGAAAACCATCCAGTTTCTGCCGAGTCATTGTGAGTCAAGCCACAGAAACGGAACCCAAAACAATCCGAGTCCAGCTTTTTCGGTTCCACCCCCGCACATAGCTGCCGGGTGGTTCCAGGTAACAAACGGAAACTTTCTGGGAAACAGAATCAGGAATGTGAGGCTGGGATAAATGGTCTCGCCAACGCCGGCCTCATTAAAGCTTTCCAGTTAAAGGGAAACACACCGATGATACAAAAAGCTTTTAAATGCTACCAATTGAAGCCCTTAACAGGAACTCAACAGCAGTGTCACTACGGGGTTTTTTTTTTTTTTTTGGGGGGGGGGGGGGGTGCAGAATGTACACAGCAGATGTTCTTTGTGTTATTTCACAGGAAGGAAACATCAGGACAAACATTCAAACTGGAATCAAACTAACAACCTCATTGTCAGATGGATGGTTCGAGGTTTCAAACTCCATTTGTTGTGGTTTGTGAAGAGCTTCTTTACTGTACGAGATCCTGAGACTCCGTTTGCAGCGCTGACAGTTTTCCCTCACTTTAAGACGGTGAACGTGTTTCTCAGCAGCGGACATTTCAATGTTTCAGCCATAAACACACGATTAGCGCCACTCAAAACCACTTTCAAACCATACAAGGGTGATTCTTAGACTACGGGCACTTATTATGTCCTTTGATCATATTGTATGAAAAACAGAAAAAAGGGGAAATTTCACACTTTTATAGTTATCTTTACAATGAAAGTGTGTTAAGAAATTTGTTCTAGTAGTCTATGATGACTTTTTCACCTTTTTTCAGCATCATTATATGCGAGTATTGCCGTTTTGTGCTTGTCCCACACCCAGACTTTTGATCTTCAATGATAAAAATGAATGGTAAAGAAACGTTTTTTCTAATGTTTTAAAATACCTCTGAATAAAATATCAGTAAAATAATCAAAACATAATTGGGGTATTCAATGTCATACAACTGTTGTGATTTTTTTAAACAGAATGTAGTTGTCCCACACTATTGCCGTAATTTCCACCACAACACTGTAATGTCCCTTTAAACAGTTTGTATGAAAGATTGTTTGGGTAGTTTCTATGGAGATAAACAGTGACATCAGAGCACATGTATATAGCGCCAAATCACAACAAACAGTTGCCCCAAGGCGCTTTATATTGTAAGGCAATGGTGTGGTGGAAATTACATTTACAAGGCCAATAGTGCCCGTAGTTAAAGAATCACCCATAACTGGAAGGATTCACTTTGTTCTGACAGACTATAAAAACCAACTTACAACTGATAATCTAACATACTTTATCTGTTGTGTGTTTTCTGTTTAAATTCAGAGAATTTTGGAATTTTGCTGCAATTGGCCTGTGCAGAGAGGAGAGATGTGGGGATGTCAGGAGAAGGATGCTGAGGATGGAGGCAGGGGTGCCGAAAAGGGGAGAATAAGACGAAGGATTCTAGGGGCCCATTAAAGCCCCAAATACAATTATAATACTGACAAAAAAATATGGGGTGTGGCCCAGTAAGATTTCTTTTCATGGGGCCCAAAATTCCTGGTGGCGCCCCTGGATGGAGGTGCTAGTTAATGTCAAAGAGAAGGTTTATGGATTCACTGAGGGAGAAGACAAGGTGAGATGGAGAAGGATGATTTAAGAGCAAACAAAAGAAGAATTTAATTAAAAATGCAGAACGACCCATCTGGTGTCCGTTAAAAAAAAAGGAAAAAAAAAAACCCTTGGACACTGATATCGCGCTGCAATCATCCTGGAAAGTTCAACAGGGATGGAAAAATGGTTATCAAACATAAATTCAGAGAAAAAAATGGACAGTGAAAGCAATGCAATGCTGACAGCGTCGCCTCCTAGTGGCAATACGAACCCTGCGATCAGCAACAAGGCTTCACAAGCAATTTGACAGACAGACAGACCTGTCTGTCTTTATTTTTATGTTGTGGCTACTGCGTGTTAAAAGATGGCCCCAAAAAATTAAGTTGACTCTTCCTCACCTGAATCTATCAGAATCCAAGATTTCAGGATTGAATATGCTGCCGTTTCTACGCAGTTGGCTTTGGGAATTTTATGTAACCACTAACTATTTATCCACGACAGCAAAGAAAATTAAAATGATATGGCAGCATGCAACTGTCTGTATTACTCAACCACGTAATTACTTTATAAATGTTAAATTGTCTTTGTGTGTGTGTGTTGGGGGGGGGGTCTTATCCAAAAACTGTTTCCACAATCAGCAAGTTGAATTTAACCGATCACCAGAATAAATTGAATTCAGTGGAGCCCAAGAAAGGGCACAGAAAGTGTTTTTAACTTCACTCTTCCAGTTCTACTGTTTGGAAAAAAGGACTCTGAGGTCGTGTTTATGGTAAACGTGTGTGAGGCTGAAACCTAAAAATGTCCAAACAGCGCTGCTGCTGTCGACCCATCTGAACTGGCTCAAGAGCACAACCTCATTTTTGTTTCCACGTCAGGCTGATGGGAAAGTTTGGTTGAACGCACTCAAACTCAGGATGTATCAGGTCCAATCTGTGCAGGTTGAGTTGATCACCTTCATGAAGTCCAATCCTGTAGGTTTCTTCTTAAAAACAACAACAACAAAAAAAACAATTCATAACCAAAACCAGACTGGATTGGACCCTGTAAAGGTGCAGCTGAACCAGATTTCGTCAGGTCTTTGGTGTCAGATTGACAACGCGAGCGCTGAGCGCTGCGTTCACCAGCAGCAACGTTCCAAACTGTGACTGCTGCAGTGGAACGTCAGGAACTCCGTGTTTACAATACCAGCATACAATTCCCAGAAATCAAAGGACACAGAAACTACAAGGAGAAAAAGGGCCTGAAATCAACGTGTCCATGAAGAGTTGAAGGCCAAACGCTCTTCCTGTAATTCAGACTGCGAGTTTCCAATCGGAGTGGAAAACAGTGTTACAACAGCAGCTTTGGAACGCAGCCCAGACGAGAGCTTGTCAAGGCTGAAAAACAGTGAATAGTTTTGCTCACAGCCGCTCCTTATATTTCCCAGAAACGATGTTCACAGAACGCAGTGCAGCTACTGTTTCCACGTGAAGACGTCAGTCTGGAGACAAAACTTTTTTTTGGAGCTGGATATGTGATACAACCCAACACAGGCCTGCAGTTCTTCTTCCAAGTAACGTGGAGTCGGGCTGGCCTGGGCGCCGTAGTCGCGGTTATGAGTTACCGTCTAACAGGGGTGATGATAATAACACAGGTCCCGGCAGCTTTAAGCTCCAGGCACTTCAGAAAGGCATCATTATGCAAACAAACAGCCCATTACACCAGAACGCGCTCACAAGCCAAATGCAGTCAGTAGTTCAATTCCGATGCCTCCTCTAGTGCGGCATCCACACTAAGCCGGCTGAGTGTTAACGCGCGGTAGTGATGCGAGTGTTCGTGGAGAAACACAGCTGAACTTAGTGTTTTGGTCTCAAAGACGTTTCAACACCAACGACCTTCTTCAGCTGAACAAACACGTTTGAGAGTGACATTGATTTTAAGGTTGCCCATTGGTTGGATTTACTGCTGCAGTCAGCTAACCGGCTACGTTACCCTATATAAACCCCGAGACACTAGCATGAAGCATATACAGTAGTGTTCAGAATAATAGTAGTGCTATGTGACTAAAAAGATGAATCCAGGTTTTGAGTATATTTCTTATTGTTAAATGGGAAACAAGGTACCAATAGATTCAGTAGATTCAGGAGAAAAAAGGGGTCCAACCTGTGGCTCCAGGGTCCCTCGGGACTTGTCTGAGGTGATCTGGGGGTCTCCACCCGACAGAACAACACTGAAGTCTTCATATTATATTTAAGATGAAGTCTGTAAATATCTGATAAGAAAATGAATAAACCGACTGTCACCCAAATGACAAGTATAATAATGTCAAACAATCTGTAACCTCATGTCTGAGTTCATGAAAAAAACGCCACATATGGAGACAGGTCCGGGTTCTTCAAAAACCTGTAATACAGTAGTGTTCAGAATAATAGTAGTGCTATGTGACTAAAAATATTAATCCAGGTTTTGAGTATATTTCTTATTGTTACATGGGAAACAAGGTACCAGTAGATTCAGTAGATTCTCACAAATTCAACAAGACCAAGCATTCATGATATGCACACTCTTAAGGCTATGAAATTGGGCTATTAGTAAAAAAGTAGAAAAGGGGGTGTTCACAATAATAGTAGTGTGGCATTCAGTCAGTGAGTTCGTCAGTTTTGTGGAACAAACAGGTGTGAATCAGGTGTCCCCTATTTAAGGATGAAACCAGCACCTGTTGAACATGCTTTTCTCTTTGAAAGTCTGAGGAAAATGGGACGTTCAAGACATTGTTCAGAAGAACAGCGTAGTTTGATTAAAAAGTTGATTGGAGAGGGGAAAACTTATACGTAGGTGCAAAAAATTATAGGCTGTTCATCTACAATGATCTCCAATGCTTTAAAATGGACAAAGAAACCAGAGACGTGTGGAAGAAAACGGAAAACAACCATCAAGATGGATAGAAGAATAACCAGAATGGCAAAGGCTCACCCATTGATCAGCTCCAGGATGATCAAAGACAGTCTGGAGTTACCTGTAAGTGCTGTGACAGTTAGAAGACGCCTGTGTGAAGCTAATTTATTTGCAGGAATCTCCCGCAAAGTCCCTCTGTTAAATAAAAGATGTGTGCAGAAGAAGTTACAATTTGCCAAAGAACACATCAACTTGCCTAAAGAGAAATGGAGGAATATTTTGTGGTCTGATGAGAGTAAAATTGTTCTTTTTGGGTCCAAGGGCCTCAGACAGTTTGTGAGACGACCCCCAAACTCTGAATTCAAGCCACAGTTCACAGTGAAGACAGTGAAGCATGTTGGTGCAAGCATCATGATATGGGCATGTTTCTCCTACTATGGTGTTGGGCCTATATATCACATACCAGGTATCATGGATCAGTTTGGATATGTCAAAATACTTGAAGAGGTCATGTTGCCTTATGCTGAAGAGGACATGTCCTTGAAATGGATGTTTCAACAAGACAATGACCCCAAGCACACTAGTAAACGAGCAAAGTCTTGGTTCCAAACCAACAAAATTAATGCCTCACAGATGTGAAGAAATCATAAAAAACTGTGGTTATACAACTAAATACTAGTTTAGTGATTTACAGGATTGCTAAAAAAGCAGTTTGAACATAATAGTTTTGAGTTTGTAGCGTCAACAGCAGATGCTACTATTATTGTGAACACCCCCTTTTTGACTTTTTTTTACTAATAGCCCAATTTCATAGCCTTAAGAGTGTGCATATCATGAATGCTTGGTCTTGTTGGATTTGTGAGAATCTACTGAATCTACTGGTACCTTGTTTCCCATGTAACAATAAGAAATATACTCAAAACCTGGATTAATCCTTTTAGTCACATAGCACTACTATTATTCTGAACACTACTGTAAGAGTCTACGACTTCTCCTGCATGGGACCCCAGTCTGTAGCAGGTTACTTCTCCAGTCAAGGCTGGTACCCATGTACCACTGGGTACCAGCGTAGCGCTACCTGCTCTGCTAGCTAACAAGCTAAACCACAACAAAGCAGCTGAAAAAGCAGATTGTTTATATTAACTGATGAGGAACGCAGAGTAATTTCAGCACATGGGAAGCTCAAGATTAGAAAAACATGATATCCTTCCAGAGTTGAGCCCAGGTGTCATCGTCATGGTTATGCACACCTGAAGGTCACGACCCAGAACTGTGACAAACCAGCGTGTAAAGATCATCATTTTATGATGATGTGTGCATCATGAAGCGGCACGCCCACAGCACAACTTTAGCCTGCCCGTAGAAGAACTTTAGCACAGCCTTGGTGCTTTCTGAAAACCACTCGGTGACAGTGCGTACGACGTTACGGGCTCCGTGTATATGGGATGGGATCCAAATGTAAGGGATTATTAAAGTATGGCAACATTTACGATGGAAAAAACATTTTCAAAATCGCGCTTCAGCACAATGACAAAGCCCTTGAAGCTTTTCCAGGGCTTCACACCAAGACCCTCCAGGATGCACATGTGTAACACTGAGAACGGGACTTTAACACGTTATGCTATGCTAGGCTAACGGACGTAAAAATCTGCTTTTATACTCGAAGTCCACAGTGAAAAAAGTCTTGAAGACCAAAAGGAGAAGTCCAGCTGCTTTTGTTTCAACGATTAGACGCCCACATCCACGATTTAAGGTCCTCTGCCTGAAGACCTCCACCCACACGAAAACACCAAAACAATATCTGCCAAATCTCGACTTCTGAACCGCATTCTTAACAAGTTCACGGATCCAGGATTCTGTGAGAATGAAAACTCAGGTTCAAACCCAGTGAAAGATTCTTTATGTTTACTTCCAGAGTAAAAGGAAGTAGATTTTCCGAATGGAACAGATCATATTACATCAGGATCCTTTTTTTTTTTTTTTTGCATCATTGTGATCCATTTTTCATTGATATTATTCAGAAAAGCATGAATTCAGTTCCAGACCGGCCTGGAAGACTATAAATGTGCCCGACCCAGTGGACGGATCAACACACGAGTTGTTGTCGAAACGGTAAATTTGGTCTTTTTCAACGATGTCATCCGTGTGCTGCAAATTTTAAAGAATCTAATCTGACAGTCACCAGATGACTGACATCAGGATATCTTCCTCATATAGATCAGGTCTGAAGCAGCCAATTCTACGGTATCTTATCACAGCAAATTTTTAAATGGTAATCTAAAATACAGCCAGATTTTTCTGTCACTGTGATTCTATTTCCTTCGAGTTGCCCCAAGTGCAGAAATTGCTGCCGGTGTGAAGCCAGAAACCCGACACGACACTGGCTTAGTGTGGATGCAGAGTCAGATTTGCACCCCCCATCATTCAGTAGCACCACAGTGAAACAACCGAGATCACAGCTCGGGTCCAAAGTCCTGACCAACCACTTCTCAAATGATTCCAGGAGTCTTTTTGTGTATTCTGGAGGATCTGCAGCTCTACGAAGGTGCTTAGTTGCTCTTACCACAGTGCAATTCAAATGGTCCTTGACTATATATTTTTTTATGTCCAATAACATTTAGAGACCTTGGACAGCTTGGTCTGTAGCTTTAGCAAAGACCACAGAAGAAGAAAGGCAGCGTTTAAAGACTGGCGCCCACTATGTGGGCTGTGGCATCGCCAACAACAACAACAAAAATTTAACTTATTTGCTTTCTAGATCTACAAGTGTTTCTACTTGTCATTGCAATTCAGGAAGGTGCGCTACACAGTAAGGTCAGGGGTCGAGAGGAGGTCGAGGTGGGGCGGGGGCACTGAGGAGAAGCCACGGAGCCAAACGCTGACCCAATTATCAGCTGTCCGTCACGCCGCCAGGTCGACGACGCTCAGGAATCAACGCATGCTTCAAAGACACCGTGAAACAGACGGTGTTATTCCTGATTAAAGTGCCGCTTTGTTGGGACACGACAAAGACCCGTCATTCTAAAGTCCAATTCAGCAGCAGCGCCCCCTATGTCAGTGTTCAGCTCTATGTCATAGATCCTGAAACATTAATACTCTGTTAGCGCGTCAGTTTTACCAGCTAGAGGGGTAAACACAGACCATTATTACTGAGAAGGATGATTTCCCATAATGCCGCAGTCGTAACTGCTTGTCCCGCATGCACGGAGTAGCTAATGCTACGCCGCCGCTTGAAACTGTGTGGGAAATGATTTTCTTCTGTTTGCAGTTCTGCCCACTTTCAAGTTGACCAATCAAACCAGTGCTATACAAAATGGCTTTTACACTGCCCCCTACTGGTGACACATGCAGCACTGCATTAAGTCAACTGGTTTTCTAATGTTCTGAGCCGCTGCTTCACGGCGTCTTTAAAAATTAATTATGGATAAAAATGACAAAAAAAATCTCTCACATTTCATTTGTTTTAAAATAAAACGAGTTGGCAGCATTTTAGAGTCCAGACGCTTCTGGACTTTCTTTGGTCAGTTTGAATTAAGGTGCACTTTTTCTCTTTTGTTTTGCTTTGGGGGCGTGGCAGGGTGGGAGGTGGGGCTTTTCCCACAACAATCCCTTTCCAACAGCTGCTGACTGCTCGGGGCTGCTGCGCGGCTTGTTGGGTGTCAACACCGACATTCTGACGCCGGTTCAATTCACACGCTACGCGGTGCAGCTACAGGAGCCACATTAAACACACCCACCTTTTTGTTTGTCAGGCCCAAGCTCCTCCCACTTCCTCCATCCTCTGTGCCCCCCCTGCCCTCAGCTCGCTAGCGGCCCCCCTGCTGATGACTACGGCCATCTACAAAACAGTGCAATGTCTATTCATAGGCACAACGGGATACAAATACAGCACACAGAGGGGGAGGGGCACGTGCTCATGCACAACACACAGACGCGCCCACACACACACACACACACATTACACACACACACGGCAACAGCAGCAGCTCTGGGTTGGTGCAGACTGGTGCAGCGGTGAAGAGGGCTGCTGGTCAGAAAGCGCCAAGTTAGCGCCACTCCTCCTCATTCCCACTGGCGCCGCCTCTTCAGCGAGAGCGCCCGTCTGGCGTCGAGAGGCCCGGGTGGTGGCAGTCGGTACTGATGGAGGGGGAGGGGAGGGGGGCAGGTGGGTGAGCCGGGTCACTGTATCCGCTCCTCCTCTCCTCCCTGCGGAGCCTCTTTGCGTTGGGTCTGACCGCCTGCGCTGGCCGCCAAAATCCTCTGCACGAAGTCTTTGGTCCGTCCGGCCACTAGGGGGCCTGCAGTTATTATGGACAGAAATTAGAAAAAAAAAAACAACAAGCTCCTTAGATCCACATATATTTATAGAGATTTAAGAACGGAACCACATTAAACACAAAGTCTGAATCACTGCAGCCAACAGTGATGAAAATATCGCACAAACACGATTCACTCCTCAGTCCGGGAATGTGAGAGTTCTCGCACATATGAGAGTCTGCAGATGTGCTGTTATCGCACATTTTAGTACCATTAACAAAAGTACTGATGGGGGCGCTGTTGTGCGCTGATGAGACACAGTAACGCGGGGTGGCAGAGGGAGGAGTTATGAAGTCTCATGACTTAGTTTGAGGTAATTAAAGCCGAATTGGTTCAATAGTGCAGAATTTTAACTTCCTTGTGTGTGTGAGTCTGTTTTTGTAACAGATCAAAACCCTGACCGGTTGAAGTTGTTCATTAATTCGGTAGAATCAGCAGGTCGGCCTGCAGCAGGCTTTCCTCACAAACACTGAGCGTGCACGACGGAGGCAAACGAGGGAAGCCACCAAGACACCAGGGACGACGTCCAGGTTTTAGCAGCATTGACCGGAGAGACGTTTGCTGCTTCTCAACAGAACTGCACGGACAAAAACAAAAACACATTCAATGTAGAAGCGCCGCTTTGCCAGAAGGCACATGGGAGACTCTAGGCTGAGTTTCACCATGTCAAATCTGGGAACGCACACTGATGCGTCTGTGACACCACGACGGCAACATAAGCACCCCCCGGCCTTCAACACGCATGCCGGATCACACACAGAGAAACGGCCCACACGGCCAACAGGTCGAGGCAGATGAATTTCACCCGTTTGAAATAAAAAATAGTCTTTAATGAATGGCCAAACTCCCCGTCAACTGTCAGTTATTACCACTGTGTATTTTGGCAGAGATTTTACTGTGTCGCGCTCACCGCTGGACTCTCGGAGGATGTCTTCCAGGCGCTGCGTCATGCCTCGCTCGTCTGTGTCTTCTTCCTCGCTGCTCTCCACTCGCTGTCGGATCACTTCCTTTATCTGCAGCAGCGCGCCGAGCAGGTTCTCTGTCCAAGAAAAACACCATCAGCTGCTTATTTTGGGGGTGTGGGGGGGCGATTACACAACTGTAAAATCAGCACGATGATGCTCAGACAGGGGCGTGGCCACTGGAACTGAAGCTACGATCGGCCGATTGATAGAGAACAAAGAGTTCAGCTGGTTTGCTTCGAGTTCAAACTGAGTCTCTTTGGGTTTTTGTGCTGCAGCCTGAATGAAGTCAGATGTGCGAAGAAGTCGGCACGGGTGCAGCTTCAGTTCACAGAGCTTCAGCCAAAAATATTCGTTTTAAAAATTGAAACCGCTAAAACGTTCTTTTATTACGTGCAGCGTGCACTCAGAACTAAATTAATGTGCCTGAATGATACACATGATGTTTTGCACGTGGACCTGATTTTAAGGGACCGAATGTAATCACACAATAGATGTTGCGGGGTTTCAGGCAGTGGTGGCTCCGGTCGGTTTTGTTTAGGTGGGGCTGTTTTTACACTGCAAAAAAGGGGTGTCCAAAATCAAGATAAAAGCACTAAATCTGAGGGAAAAGGTGCTCAAAATAAGTGAAATGATCTGTCCATGCGGCCCAGGATAATTTCACTTGACAACATTTCTTGAATCAAGATTGTTAAAACTAGAATGAAGATTAGATTGTAAAGCTGAACACTTAAAATAAGAAATTAACTCTTATAACAAGATAATTTATCTAACACTTCTAAATTTAAGTTTTTTTTATTTTATTTTGGTAAGAAGCAAATCATTTGCAGTGTAGTTTTAGAACAATGGGATTCGTAGCAAACATTTAGGAGTAGGAGTCGGGTACAATTAGTTAAACCTAACAGCTAGCGTTAGCTTATTGAACCGGCTGCAGCACCGTTTGTCATAGCTAACAATATAGTCGGTTCTGTTCTGTTTGGTTAGCTAACGTTAATATACACTTTTGTTTCCATTTGTTGTTATATGTACTTGTTAATACCGTTATTGTAGGGTTCAACAATGCTATTGTACTTTATACGCTAGTTACCCGCTTTGTTTTTCCTTGTTGGCTAGCAAGGTATGGTTGGCTAATTAACATAACGGTAGCTCATCTAGCTATAGTTAGCTTACTTTCATGATTTACACTTTTATTTTACATGATGTAGATTTTTAATGATTCTTCAGTTTATGGGTTTATTTAATAGATATTAACATATAGTATCCTATTTTGTGGTTTCCATTAGATAGCATATATAATATGTATTTTGTCTTCCTATAGTAAGCTAGTAGCGCGAACTTTAGATAGATACCTAAAACATATTACATCATGTTTCTATAATAAAATAACCATATTTATAGCTTAGCCTACTAGCTATAATTTAGTTTTACAACAAGTCTACATACTAGGTATATGTATAATACAATCTTCTCCTGTATTAATATGTAGGTTTTTTAATAGCTAACTCCTATAATATTATGAAGTACCTATATTTCTTGTATATGTTGTTTATTACCCTTACTGTGTAAATATCACTTATATACATGATGTCCATTTTCCTGAGCTGCTTGGGTGGGTAGGGAGAGTTCCCATGGGATAAAAAAGCTTTTCAAACCATCCCTGGATCTCAAGACCAGGCACCTAAATGGCTCAACTGTACTCTATTCTACACTTCTTTCTTTTTTTTTTGATATGTAGATATACCTTAGTATACACTAGCAGAGTTCTACCTTAGAATTGGAATGTATAATAGAAGATATACCTTTCATGTAAATATGCTAGGCTATGAAACTAAAGAAACTGACAAGCTAGAAGGGAACCACCTGCTCCTAATTTCTACCATGTACGTGATAAGATTATTCCCTGCAACAAGCACAGACATGGCCAGCAGATGGCAGACAACCACACCCGCTCCTAATTTCCATCACCCAATCAGCATCCTTCAGGCATCCAGTAGGTGGCAGACAGATCTATGGTATGTTGACCCCCCCCCCCCCCCCCCAAAAAATCACTTTTTGTATTGATCATGTGCATTAAAGTTAGCCAACATCTAATCAGTTAAATCAAAGTACTCTTCATGGGCGAGTCAAGGTGGCGGCCCCGGGTGGCACAGGTCACCTGATGCAACCATATTACTGCAAGCTGATTGGTTCACTGACTTCAACTGTTTATTTTCTGGTACTGATTTCACCTGTTAAAATTTGCATTTGCATTCTGTTTCCATTAGTTGTTAGCCATGAGGTCTGCGTGAGCAGCAAAGCCGCGCGAGGATCACTGCCCATTATATCGATCAGGGCTGAAATGTGATTCAGAAATGTCCGCACAGGGACTATTTCCTGGAATCAGTGCATCTCGGTGGCTGTGTGAGGATCAGGTAGCACGTGTCGCTGTGTACGGGGGTGAACACGCTATCAAAGCCGTCTGACTGTTAGGTTTTAGCCTCCCCCCCGCAAACCTGTGAACATCAGAAAAAGAGCAAAGTAATCAAAACTCTACATTCACCATAAGAATGGACCAAAAGCACTCAGAGATTCTCTTTACAGCTCACACACTTCACGACCACGATAGTCCCGCCTTTTAATTAACCACACACCAACTCAAACATTACATACACACATGGTTCCGAACGGAGCTTCTCTGCATTTCAACATCAAAGTCAACAATTCACATACAAACATAGTCACTGTGACAAAGAAGAGCTCAGGACATGACGCCTGAAGGCCACCATAACATCTATGTACTGTATAAGTAAATGGTCTCACCTCCAGGTTTGATATTGTGCCAGAATCAGGTGAATCTTTGTTTCCGCTCAGTTTTGCGCGTCCCTCATGCGGTGATTCTGTGCTGAGCACGGGCCCACAGATTGAGAACCGCTGGTGTTACGGTGGTGATGTTACTAGAACATGACTATTCTTCATCATAATCTCACATTTATCAATTCATGGAATCTCCAGCATGATGGAGAAAACAAAAATCATCATGTCAAGATATTTATGTACCCGGCTTGGTGTCTTGATTATAAACTACAAGAGATGCATCACCACGGATTTATTTAAAATGTCCTGAAAATGGGTGTATTTTGTCCGTCAGGGCCACTGTAGCCTCCCTGCCTGTGATTTTTCTTTTGTGCAGCAGCACATGGCGGGTGCGAGTGTGGGTGAAGGACCACAGTTGCCCTGACCATTGTGTTTCTCCTGGAAGTCCGCCCCAGAATCTCCATTTCTACACATACGTGTAGCGGCGGTGGCAGCAGAGCGCCAACAGCCTGCTCCGAAGCGTTCTGTGAAATCTGCAGCCAAGTGTACAAAAACACGTTTTGTGCTGATGCAAATTACAGCAAGAGAGCGTGAATGAGAGGGAATTAAAAAAGAGTTCCAGCAGGGAGGGAGCAGGAGGAGAAGAGGAAGCGAGGGCGTCTGTGTGCGTTTCAGCTTCCTGCCAAGACAACAAAAATAACGCTACGCTGGTGTCAGGAACGACTGGAATGTTGGAGGATAAGAAAAGCAGATAGACAAAAGGAGCTGGACACAGCTGGGACAGAATTTAAAAATCCAAAGCGGGAGAACCGACGAGGTGAAGGTAGACGGTGCCAGATTTGCAGACTACAGGTGTCACTTATCAGGATCAAATTCAGCTGTACTAAAATACGAAATGGGGCAAAATGGAGCCTGATAATCATGAAATGGGGTAAAATGTAACAAAATGAAGCAGACTGACTCCAAATATGAGTAAATATGATTCAATTAAGTACTTTTATTTAATTATTTTGAAGCGAAATGGAGCGAAATGGGGCCTGATAATAACAAAACGGGAGTTAAATGTAGCGAAATGCAGCGGACAGACCCATTGAATGACGTTTCATCTCTTGAACACCAGATGGCGCACTTGCCCCTACTACATGTACTAAGCACATCTCACAAAAAACAAAAGCCAAACAATTAAATACAAGTAATTATTTAGAATCAGTCTGGGTCACTCTGCTCCATTTCATTACATTTTACCCCCATTTTGTGATTATCAGCCCCCATTTTGCCCCATTTTGTCCATTTCGTATTTTAGTATGGCCCGATCAAATTTAATTAAACTCCCACAGGTTTGTTCTGTGTTACTATTAGAAATAAAGTTTTTGTTTTTTTCCCCTGGCACAGCCAGATCACATACTGGTGGCTGCACTGGGACAAATGATACAGGATGAGTATGTTTACATGACCATAATAATCAGATAACTGACGAGGCAGCACTGCATCTCGCTGTACTTCCGGAAAGAGTGCCGTTTGTTTTTCCTGCACCGTTTTGTGAACAGAGCACATAAACCACCAAAACATAAATAAAAGTACTTAATTTACTCGCATTTGGAGTCAGTCTGGGGTCAGTTTGTGTAAATCCTCGCACTCGCTGACAGCTGCAGCGCGCTGTTTACTGCCACTGTGTACATGTACACGAATGTCTCCGCGATGTTGTTTTTCACAGGCTGATCACACAGATATGTACTTTTTTGATTTTTCACAGTTATATACAACACTTACAAGCGTTTTGTTTTGATTTTAACAGGCTGCGTTTATGACTCGTGGCTGTGCAGGTGCACTAAACCTTCTCAGGGCTGCTGCTTTTACCCCGTCTGCATCAAAATGAACAGTTATCACTTAAAAACGAGTTGTCATAACACGAAATCACACTTGTGTAAACTTTGTAATTAATCTGTGCGTCCGTTCTTAATATTAGCAGCTACATTCCCATTCACACTCACACTGAGACGCTTCTAATGGTCACGTCACCGCTGTCGGAAACACATGATTACTTTGTTTTCAGAAGTCTCCGTAGCTGTTTGCTGTGAATGTCGTATACTTTGAAATTGGTCACGGCAGTGCACAAAGTAATCCCGGTGGATCATCGGATGGTCACTATGATTTTGGTGTGACGTCCTTTAACTCATTATGATGACTGCAAAAGTTAAAATTCTGACATTTCAGCTCATAATTATGACTTTGTATTTTCCACCATCATTCCATAATAGCCAGGTTATTTTTTGTTGTTGTTTATTTTTCATGTAGGAGACACCGGCTTCAGTTGGAATTAACAATGTCCCACAACAAAAACAAACCCTGTACATTTACGTCAACTGATTGATCATTTATAGATCGTGACAGCCTCGCTAACTTAGCCCAACCACTACAACAGTTAGCAGGTAGCTCGCTAACTATTTGTGTTAGGCTAACACGTGTTTATGGAAAACCATCAGGGATTCATCCAACATAATTGAACTTGTTACTGGAACTGTAGACGAAGAAGAAGAAAGTCGTCTGTGGGCCCTGAGGCCTGTTTGTGCCTGTACTTTTGATTGGCTCCATATTGAAGTTAAAACAGCGGCTGCAGGACCTTAAAGAAGTAAGTACGATTCCACTGTGACCATAAGTCACATTGTAGCTTCTTGTAGTGATCTGTGATTGGACAAAGGCTTTGCAGCGGGATGGAGTGCGGCAGGTGGACAGTACTCACCGTACTCCTGGTTGAGGCCCCACAACTTGATCTTGTTGGCTTCGTGCTGGGCCTTCTTCTTCAGCCGGCAGGCCCTGGAACCAAAGCAAAGAAATCACGGTCAATCTGTTTCCTGCCATCCACGGGAGGATACATTTGCACATGGTGAGAACGTCCCCCGTCTCTCCTTCACCACGATGTGATGCAGTGACTGGAAATGGATCCAGCCGGTTTGGTTTCAGGGTACTTTGGACTGAAGAAAGCTGAGACTGGAATCAATCAATACATTTTCAGAATGTATGCATCTCACGAGAACCGTTCACCACAGCAGCTTTTCTCTTTCTACTCAGACCTCAAGCGTCGGACAGAAAAGTCTGATTCTCTGGTACTACAGCTGGGTCCATAAGTATGTGGACAACACTGCAAACTGTGTAATTTTTCCTCTGTATACCAACACACTGGAGCCAAAACAATATGGTCAATATGAACTCGTAGAATCTACTTTAAGTATTAAAGGGTTTAATAATAATAATAATAATATTGCATTAAACTCTAACTTTAATACACTTCAACAAGCTGACCAGCCAACGGATTCAACAAAAGCTTCATTACTTGAAGCAGGTGACGGACACTGTGACTTTAACAGTCAGAAACCCCGTCTTCTGTTTTCTCTCCACCTCAGCACCGACTGTGTTTAATACATGTTCAGCATCAGAAAAATTCCCACAATCCCTCTCCTTTTTAATGTGCCTGAATAATGTCATCTCCTCCTCCCTCCGCTCCACCGC
This sequence comes from Thalassophryne amazonica, assembly GCF_902500255.1. Classification (NCBI taxonomy): domain Eukaryota; kingdom Metazoa; phylum Chordata; class Actinopteri; order Batrachoidiformes; family Batrachoididae; genus Thalassophryne; species Thalassophryne amazonica. Next base: position 6,149,805 of record NC_047117.1, read on the forward strand.
TGAACTTTTCCCGACCCTGCCTCTCCTCCTTAAACTCCGTCTGCCTCCTCAGTCCTGGTGTCGCAGACTGAACGGTCCCCCTAAAAATCGGCCCCCCTGATGATGCGGTTCACAGATTATTACCTCAATTCTGCTTCAAACTGCCTCCAGTCATCATCTATCTCAGCAACAATCATTTCACATAAAGTTAGCATTATTTCATCAGAAAAGGCGGCGGAAGTGATCAGAGCACCGTGGCTCAACGAGCAGCTAGCTGATGCGTTCACTGTGTGTCAGACATTTCAAAGCATCACGGAATTTCGCAGAGTTTCTGCATAAAATGGTCTTGTTTCTGCTTAAAGCTGACTTTAGAATGATTTAAGAGGTTTTACCTTTATCATTTGATGGTTAATAGTCCCATTAATCAATTTGACTGTTTTTGGGTGAAGAGACTCCGTCTCAGACATGCTGGCGTGGTCTGAAATGATGCATGTGCAGATGCAAAAGGTGGACCGATTTTTAGGGGTGGACCATTCAGTCTGCGACACCGGTTTCCTCTCATTCATCAGCCGCTTCCCAGCATGGAATCATTTCTCTTTTTCCATGCTTCCTTTTATCTTTCCTTCACTTTGTCATGCTAATGGTTAAAATGCAAACATCTACAACGGGTCCTACTAAACAAATGAAATGACATTTGTTTAAACAAAAGAAAAGAAAAAAAAAATCAACGCACAAGATATTTGAGAATCAGATGTCAGCATGACTATAAAAAAACTCAGCACTGCAGTACTTCCTCAGATTACACCTTACATTTGCTTTCCATAAATCCTAGAATCAGTGTGGAAAGTTTTCCGGTAATAACTAGATTTTCAGACATTTGCCTGCACTGATGCAGTTTAGGACCATTTTTTGCCATCTTTGAAGCAGACCTTCCAGAAATTTGCGAAGCCACGATTTCAACAATTAATTCAACATATTAATATATAAATGGTAAATGTCCACCAGGTGGAGATATTGCTACATTTCGAGAACTCTGATTACAGGCTGCTGTGGGACATGATGAGCAATCTGTCGCTCATATTCATAGATATATCTAGATACACACAGACATCTTGGTAGAATTAACTGTTGAAATCCTAGCACTGCAAATTTCTGGAGGGACTGCTAAAAGTAGCATTCACAGTCGTTTATAATAACAGTTTCTTAACAACATGGTAATATATGAAAATTTGCAGAAAGTGTATTTTGTCTGGACCAAAATGAACCCAAGCACGACATTTCAAGAAAATGCAATCATGAGATAAATTCAACAAAAGTATGACAGCTTCTGGGGACGCTGGCTCTATCAGCTTTTGTTTAGTCATGGCAACAGGCACAGTTTTTTTTGTATGCTAAATGGCTGTTCACATCGTGCAATACCAGACTGTCTATAAAGCAAAAGAAAAAAGAATTATAGTGAATTTTTTAAGGTTAAATTACCTCTGCAAGGAGTGCATTGTCCCATTGATAGCACAGCTAGTGCTAAATTAATTCTATTAGAATGCTAAATCTTAGTGATTAAGGTTTTTTTTTTACCCAGTTGGTGCAACATAGGTGAGTCCTTTATATTGTAGACATGGCCTTTGTGTCATTGAGATGGAAAAAAAACAAAAAAAAAAACAAACAGCCATATTAGTTCATAACGGCTTAAAGAAAACACTAAAAGTGGTTAGCATCAGCATATGCTAATGGTTAGCGTAGACTTAAGCTAATGCCAACTGTTTGCAATAACGGAAGTTATCATGAGCTAATGTGCTAATCTTAACCACTAACATGTGACTGCACATGCTAACGCTATACGCGGTTAGCATTTTCCTAAATACGGTCTGCTAATAGTCAAACATGTTATATCATTGTAATATGTAACAATACACACAGTCATTCCACAAATTTAATCCCTGCACACCGAGGGGGGAAAAAAAAAATAAAGAAAATACCTGGAGGCCAGCTTGTTCTTCTCTTTTCTGGACCGGGCTCGGGCCATGGCAGGCAGCTCGTTGACCGGGCCCATGCCATCGATGGCGGCGTTCAGCTTCTGTAGCTGCTCCCCGATGTTGTGGAGCTTCTGCGGGTTTGGCGTCAGGTCACTGGCATCCGTCTTGCGAGCTTTGCGTCGTCCTTTTTTACCTGCACGCAGTCAAAATCTTGCAGTTAAAGTAAATATGTTGTTTTTTATGTCTTCTTCTTATGGGTGAAAACAATACGAAACGCGGATTATCCAGAGTAATGAGAATAAATCACCACTGAAGGCAAACTGCTGCCTGATTCCTTAAATGATTGATTTTCAGAGCCGTGACCGCCACAAATCTAATTCTTTGTCTTCATCTCCACCGCATTTAGTTTAAACCTGAAATCTCCCAGACACACTGAGAAGGTCCACAAGTCCTGGCTCCACTCTTATTTGTATTAAAAAAAAAGCATAAAACAATCATTTTTACATCATATTTGTCTCTGCGTTGTTACAATGACTGCTGACCTGTGATCCTATTCTTTGTGCCTGCTCACTAATCTCTGCTCACTAACTTTTGATCATGTTCTTTGAGCCTGATAAGAGACTTTTGATCCTGGTGTTTGATTCTTAATGATGACCTCTGCTCCTATTCTGTGAGCATGATTACTAATCTGTTATCCTGGTCTTTGATCTTGATTTCTGACCTTTGATCATCATCTTTGATCCAGAATGCTAACCTGTTTTCTTGGTCTTTGTTCCTGATTTCTGACCTTTGATCCAATTCTTTTGCCCTGACTGCTGACCCCCTCCGATTTTTCATCTTTGATCCTAAACTTTGATCTTGATTGCTGACCTTTAATCTTGATCACTCATCCTTGCTGAGGTTATAATTAGGATCACAGATCATTAAAATCCCACCTCAGGTCAGATCACAGGAGTCTTATTTTATCAATCAATCAATCAATCAACTTTTTTCTTATATAGCGCCAAATCACAACAAACAGTTGCCCTCAGTAAAAGGTACTTAGTTACTATCAGATGAACCATTAGTTAGTTATTCAATAATTTAAGTTCGTCAGCTACTCTCAGGCATTCAGTTAAATAGTTACTTTTACTCAGTTAGCTGCAAACAATTAGTTATTCAAGTTCAAGTAGTTTTATTGTCATTTCAACCATATACACAGTGAAACGAAACAACGTTCCTCCAGGACCAAAGGTGCTACAAAGAATATTATTATTGTTTATCACGATAAACAATAATAAATACAGGTAAGCAGTAAAGTGCGGTTGTGACCATTTTATAAAGTGAAAAGTGTGGCAGCAGTTATTGACCATAAACACTGCACTCTTAAAAGATGAGATTGTGTGTGTGTGTGTGTGTGTGTGTGTGGCTGTTCAGACCAGACTCTGATTGTTGAGGAGTCTGATTGTTTGGGGGAAGAAGCTGTTGCTAAAGACATTATTATTTTTTCTTTTTTAAAGGTCTTTTAGCAGGATTTTTGCTTGATAATATTTTTTTGCACAGTCCTATGAATAACGCAGCATCTCGTTAACGGCGTGTTGGGCTGCAGAGCGTCCTCACCCTCACGGCGGTACAGCGTGCTGGGCAGCGTGCTGGAGCTCCACGACAGAGACCAGTGGACGTCTCCGCCCAGCTTCTTCTTTGTGGCCGACTCTCGAGCGCGTCGGTATTCCCAGAAGCAACGACGCTTTGACGGCCGTTCGCCAGCCTGCCTGGCTGGCTCCGCCTCCACCTCTGCAAACACAAACACGGGTACTCAGTGAGGTAACTCGGTCCCTGGGAGAACTCATCCTGGGTTAAGGACTCGGTCCAGGGTTTTTTGTTTTTTACATTAAGTACAACAAATTTATGCAAAATTTATGTATGAGGTGAATTTTACCTTGGAATGAATCTGCAGGAAATCCTATGTGCCCCCCCCCAACACACACAGTATGATGACCCGAGTGTTTAACTGGAGGATGATGTTTTGTTACATCAAAAACATTCCAGTTTGTTTCATGCATTGTGAATATTCACATTTGCATTTTTCATGGAAAATCTCACAATTTGAAAGCTCTTCTGTAACATGGAAAACCTTGGAGGATCTGGGAGGGTGGACCAACATCAAAGGAAGATCCAGAAATTTTTTCCCTACTTTCCTAAAATTGTATTTTTTTTTTTTTGGTCTTCTACAACAGTAAAAAATACCCGAAGCTGTCACGAGTTAGAGCTTCATTTTTCTATGAATAAACACACAGAGGATTTAATTAGCCGCAGTTGACAGGGTTTTTCTCAGGGTCAACACTCCTTTACACACACACACACACACACACACACACACACACACACACACACACACACACACACACACACACACACACACACACACACACACACACACACACACTGGGGCCTGGTTGTCATGACGAGCCAACATACTGCATGTGGTATATATGAACACACACATACAAATTTTTTTTTACCCTTTTAAATTAAAAGACACACAAGAAAAAAGAGCACCGGCTTCAGCTCACCTCACTCAGGTTTTTACTTCAGTAAAATATCTGAACGTTTTCTCCATGAAACAGCTGTAATTACAGCGGACAGCGATTTACAGCAGGGATTTCCCCCCCCCCCCCCCCCCACCCTTTCTTAATGTTGCAAATTAAACTGACCACATTTTCCTCATCAGTATGACATCATCACACACTTTATGTTCTGCACGCCAGGAATTTTTTCATATTTGTTCCCAGTGCAAACCAGCAGATGACCAAAATTTTGGATTTTAATGACTTGTTGGGAGAATTTGGGGTTTGACACATCATCTTCTGCAGTGTGTGTGTGTGTGTGTGTGTGTGTAATACAGTCATACGCTGGTGTGTAGCAGCGTCTGTGGTGTGAAGCATCGCAGCTTGTTTTCTGGATTAAAACCAAATTCTGAGTTTTTTTACTCGGAATATTAACGCTCTCCCCCAGCCGGCCGTAAACACAGTAAAAAAGTATTATTATTAATATTATTATTATTACTTATGTCACTCCATAAACATTACCGGTGACAAAAACACATTCCACAGCCACAAGATTAGCTCAGTTCTGGACTCCAGAGTTTGCTGTAATTTCTAAACACTTCCTTCCTTGATTCCTAAGAGCTGGTCTCAAACAAAACTTATCAGTTAGTGGAAACCGCGGGAGGAGGAGCTTAAAATCCAAAACGTCTGGTGTCCAAAACTCAACTGTAAGTCTGTCATGAGAAAGTTTTAAAAAGAATTTAAGTGGCAGACGTAGTGATATTAGTGTATAAACATACATTTATAGACTAAATTTTTTTACTATACTTTTGGATTTTTATAGGACGTAAATTGAATTTAAGGAACAAAAAAGCTGCTGAGGGTTTAAGAATAAGATTAACTTCATTTAAATAAATAATTTCTTTCAGGATAAATAAAGTCCTTTCTTATTCTTGATCCTGAAGGAAATTGTTTTGCCAGTTTGTTTTTTTTTAAGACTTTTGCAAAAGTTGTTCAAAAATATTTCACATAACTTAACTGAATAACTCTGTTCATTATGTATTCATCCATCATATATAATTCTGTTGTTTTATTTGATTGACATCATATACTGGACAATGTCCATAATGAAACTGAGCGCTGTCAGCTGCTCCATTCAGTCCACTGTTGGTATCCAGACATTTGCTTGCTGTAAATGTCGGTGTATGTGTGTGTGTGTGTGTGTGTGCGTGTGTAATCGTCTATGGGGTGTATGGTAGAGGTAGTACCTCTGTTGGGGGGACATGTCGTGCTCTTCGGAGTAGTTCATCCATCTTGGTCCTCACCATGCACTCAGCTCTCCCCTGTGGCTCCTAGCAGCTGTTAGCATGCAACAACGGCCACACCCCGGGCAACGCCTTCGACTGGCTGGCTGAACCAGGCGGAGGGTAGCTGACAGGTCTAAAACCCTCAGTGAATTTGGGCTTGTCTACCCTTGCATGCGAAGACTGTATCCGGTGGACTGTGCGGAGGAAACCAACTGACTGGTTCAACGGGCAGAAAGGCGGACCCAGCAAAGCACTGTGGAGCGCGAACAGGGCACAGTGAGACACTAAGGACACCGTTGGCCATTCACTGCATCCCGATCCATCTCCAGCCGTCCTGACTATGTCTTGCCAATGGGCGAGTGGCGAAGCAGCAGGTGCGGATACACTGGGAGCTGTAGTCACAAACCTGCACACAGGTGGCCCAGGGCATAGGGTCGCTCTCTATTGGGCTCAAGTAGCAGTGGAGTTCGGCAGCCCCCCTGGGCGACTGAGCAGCCCTGTTTAGGATTGCTCTGCTCACCTCCACGGAGGAAGGGGCTAGAAAAGGTGCCTCAAACATAGCCTGCTTCAAACTCACCCCGGTAAGCTTGCGGGGGATCCCACTCAGCGGTCGTAACCCAGCAAAAAAGAAAGTGAAGGTATTAAATCTTGGCACATGGAATGTGCGAACCCTGCTGGATAACATCAAGGCAGACAGGCCAGAAAGAAGAAAGGCGCTAGTGGCCAGGGAACTAGCTCGCTACAATGTGGACATAGCGGCACTCAGCGAAACACGCCTTGCGGACAAGTGCCAGCTCACAGAGCAAGGTGGCGGATACACATTCTTCTGGAGCGGCGCAGCAGCGCTGAACGACGAGAAGCAGGAGTTGGCTTTGCCATCAAGTCCCATCTCGCAAGGAAACTTGCCAAGCTTCCAGAGTGCATCAATGAACGACTGATGATTCTTCAGCTCCCGCTGGGGGGGGAAGAAGAATGCGACTCTGATTAGCGCATATGCCCCCACCATGACAAACTCTGAAGACACCAAGGACAAGTTCTACGAAGAACTCGACACCCTTATTGCAGCAGTCCCACAGTCCGAGAAACTTTTTGTCCTCTGGGACTTCAACGCTAGAGTAGGGGTTGACCACCAGACCTGGGATGGAGCCATTGGAAGACATGGCACTGGCAAGTGCAACAGCAACGGACTGCTGCTTCTCAAAACCTGTGCTGCACACGACCTCATTATCACCAATACCCTGTTCCGCCTCCCCATCCGCAACAAGACATCTTGGATGCATCCGCGTTCCAGGCACTGGCATCTGATCGATTATGTCATCACCAGGAAGAGGGATAGGCAGGACGTGCGGGTGACCAAGTCGATGTGCGGCGCTGAGTGCTGGACCGACCACTGGCTCATCGTCTCACTGAACGAACAGTGGTTTACAGAGGTTCAGGGCCTCCCTGATGATGCCTCATGCTCAGTTTTTCTAACCACATGCTTGGATTTGAAACTTACTTTGTCAAAGTTGGCCATTTTTACGATATATTTTAATGTAACGAATTCTTGGGGTAATGTGGCATCAAATTTTAAATTGACCAAAAATGGGGTAACATTTGGTCTGATGAAAAAACAAAATTGACCATATCCAATCAATCTATTTGAAGGGTAATTGGTGAAAATTTAATCAAAATCCGAGTCAGGCCGTCGGGACCCCCCCGCGTGATTTTCTCAGACAGCTCATTAATTATCTAGACTGGAAGGCAGCATCCATGAAGGCTGAAGCATTAGACTGAGCAGACGGGTTCACAAGCACATGTACGTGTTTGCACGCACACGCACGCAGACACACACAGCTTATGTAACACCACATCATGCAGTCTGTCCTGCAGACATCATCATCATCATCTGCAGCCGTCAAAACGCTGCCTCTCTAAGAGACAAAGCTACGGAATTAAATTCAAATATTTATGAAAATTATGCTAATACAAGAGCAAACAAAACATAATCAATCCAATAAAAGAAATAAAAATGCCAAACACTCACATCTGGCCAGTGAGCATCAGCAAATATGAAACAATTTTACTGTAATCAAACAGAAGATGTAATCAAACAGAAGATGATCTCAAAGCAAACAAACCTCCAGCGAAAAGAAAACATCAAAGTCTCATCAAAACCACAAACACCCTGATTCCATCGCAATGATCAATATCAAGCAGTTTTTTGATTGATTGCTATCAGATATAGTGAACAGCGGTACAAATCACTCAGCATGGTACTGATGATGCCAACAGCCACCGCTCTGTCACTGCGCTCTGATTTCCCGTCAGCAGCGCTGCGGTGCGCATTTTAAAAACAGATCAATGCCCTGCTTCTCTTCAAATACACACCAAGCTGGAGTGCGCAAAACACTTCTTCTCACCCAATCAGGTTGCTCTTTCAACACAAATACACACATTTTCCTCATCATCTTGTCTGCTAACAGGCACCGTACAGGCCCGTAGCCAGAAGGGCGAGGAGTTGGAAAGACCACCCCAACCCCACCCCACCCTAAGGACGCAACCGATACCATCCAGTATCGGTATCGGCTTCTGATATCAATATAATTCAAGTATCGGCAAATACAAGAAACAGAGAGAGAGAGGGACAGAGGAGGAGAAAGGACTTAATTTTTACTCCAACACTTTTTTTGACATGTAAACATGTTTCCCATGTCAATAAAGCTCCACTGAAATTGAAAATTGAGAGAGAAAGACAGAGAGGGAGTCAGAGAAAGAGAGAGAGCGAACGCCGTCTTTTCTCTTTAAGTTTATAAAAATAGGTCTATAAAAATATAAAAGTACTTAATTCTTTAACCAAAAACATCACATCTATGCTTGCACCTTAGAAGTACCTTCTGGCAGATTGTAGCTGAACTTCCAGGTCTTCTTTTTAAGAAAATCCTCCTCTAAACACTTCATCATGAAGCTGTATAACTGGGAATACAAATGATCCTCATACAAAATCAACAATAATGATAATATTAAAGCAAACAGAGCTCTGGTATTGAAATAGTATCGGTATCGGCAGATATCCAAATTCAAGTATTGGGATCGGAAATGAAAAACTGTTGATCGGTGCATCCCCCCCCCATGTGAAGATGTATTTGAAAGGCTTTTTTTGTTATAATATCTTTAACAACAACAATATTATTATTAAAGCTGTATGGCTTTTCAAATCTCAGAAAATGGACAAAATTTTGTTGCGACTGAAATCCAAGTATTATAATGTCAGTTTATTTTTGTAACATGTTGCAAAATTACAGCTCATTTTAATGAAGATTATATTGCCTTTTCCTTTTCACGCCAACATGTAGACGGGTTGCAGGAGGAAGCCTGAGTGTTTGAGATCACTTGTGGCCTGACCCACTTGCTTGATGTGCGTGCACGAGGCGTGCACCTTAAAATCTGTAAAACGTCTTGGAAATCACTTCAGAAATGATTAGATTAAGAAGAGTTTATTTCCTGCTAACTTTTACAAAATGGTAAATTAACTGCATTTATATAGCATCAGAAGCTGAAAGTGCTTTACAGTAATGCCTCACATTCACCCTGAAGTCAGGGTGCTGCCATACAAGGTGCTCACTACACACCGGGAGCAACTAGGAGATTAAGGACCTTGTCCAAGGGCCCTTCGCAGGTTCCCAGTCAGGCTCTTCTGGTCTGAAGCCCAACACTTAAACTGGACCATCACCTCCCCTATATGAGAAACATACTAGATTTATAAAGAAATAAGCTGTTTCAGAGCATTTTTGCTGCCTTTCTTTACTCTGATTGGCAGTCGGCGTGTCCTTCCCACCATCCTTGTGCAGATCGGAGGAAGCCCCCACGTGATCTATGACGTCAATACCAAACGTAGGTCACAGCGCCTGATCGCTAGGGGCTGGAATTCAAAACAGTTTCCAGACAGCGCAAAATCTGATCATATTAGCAATATCATACTATGTTTCTAAGTCAGAATCCTGCCTAGACGAAGCGATACCGAAGTATCGTGGATTTTCGGTTGGCACCCCTCTACCTTGTGGGGTGAGCTGAGCCACTCTCCTTCCTCGCATCTCATGTTTGTGGACAACCTGATGCTAAATCACTTGTAGATGACCTGTCTTATATAAATGCCAAGAAATAAGATGATAGTGATGGCAAATAAAATTCTTTTTTTATATATCTTTAATAAAAACCCAAAGGCCGTACAGCTTTAAGTATAATACTTTTGTATGTGAATTTATTTTTTTAACAGCAGTCAATCAATATCACTCAGTGTTCTAGTTTTACTACTACAATTCTACACTAAGTGGAATTGAGAAGCCATGTTAAAAATTCCATTTGTTTCCTTTATTATTTTCTAAAAGTAAATAGACGCACAAATACGCACAAACAAGGAGGATCTTATATTGAAGGTAGCTTCTCTTCTTAAAGTGCAATATCTAAGAAAATACAAGTATCTGGAATCAGTATCACTCACTCACTCATCTTCAACCGCTTCCTCCAATTAAGGGTCATGGAGCCAATCACAGCGAGCACGAGGTGGGGTTCACCCTGGACAGGATGCCAGTCTGTCGCAGGGTCACATATAGTTTATATAAGTTTCCACCTAACCTGCATGTCTTTGGATGTGGGAGGAAGCCGGAGCACCTGGAGAGAACCCACGCAAACACAGGAAGAACATAGAAACTCCACACAGAAAGGCCACAGGCGGGAATCGATCCCATGACCTTCGCGTTGTGAGGCAACAGTGCTAACCACTAAGCCACCGTGCTGCCCAGAATCAGTATCAGTACATATTAAACGAGTCAGATTGGGGACAAAAAACAAAAACACCTTGAACAAGACATCCAAAAATCACAACTGGTCCATAATTTCTGTGTTGTTTTTGCAAGATTGACCTCAAATTTAAAAGGTTTCTTACGATAGTTCAGCCACAACCACCTCAGCAGGATTCAGGAGAATCATGGCTGGATTTGAGACCAACTTTATCAGGTCCAAAGATAAACAGTCACTGTTTGAAGACGCCTCTAAAAACTGCACAAGCTCACAGAGGAGTCACAATTCTGTCATCAAATTCTGTCAACAAATATAACGCAATGCTAAAATACTCTCAACCATATGAGCATCGTCTTCTTTATAATTTGCAGTTGTTTAATTGGTTTGCCAGTGCAAAACTATATATATATATATATATATATATATATATATATATACTCAACAAAAATATAAACGCAACACTTTTGGTTTTGCTCCCATTTTGTATGAGATGAACTCAAAGATCTAAAACTTTTTCCACATACACAATATCACCATTTCCCTCAAATATTGTTCACAAACCAGTCTGAATCTGTGATAGTGAGCACTTCTCCTTTGCTGAGATAATCCATCCCACCTCACAGGTGTGCCATATCAAGATGCTGATTAGACACCATGATTAGTGCACAGGTGTGCCTTAGACTGCCCACAATAAAAGGCCACTCTGAAAGATGCAGTTTTATCACACAGCACAATGCCACAGATGTCGCAAGATTTGAAGGAGCGTGCAGCTGGCATGCTGACAGCAGGAATGTCAACCAGAGCTGTTGCTCGTGTATTGAATGTTCATTTCTCTACCATAAGCCGTCTCCAAAGGCGTTTCAGAGAATTTGGCAGTACATCCAACCAGACTCACAACCGCAGACCACGTGTAACCACACCAGCCCAGGACCTCCACATCCAGCATGTTCACCTCCAAGATCGTCTGAGACCAGTCACTCGGACAGCTGCTGAAACAATCGGTTTGCATAACCAAAGAATTTCTGCACAAACTGTCAGAAACCGTCTCAGGGAAGCTCATCTGCATGCTCGTCGTCCTCATCGGGGTCTCGACCTGACTCCAGTTCGTCGTCGTAACCGACTTGAGTGGACAAATGCTCACATTCGCTGGCATTTGGCACGTTGGAGAGGTGTTCTCTTCACGGATGATGCGAAGGAGATGTGTTGCACTGCATGAGGCATATGGTGGTCACACCAGATACTGACTGTTATCCCCCCCCCAATAAAACAAAACTGCACCTTTCAGAGTGGCCTTTTATTGTGGGCAGTCTAAGGCACACCTGTGCACTAATCATGGTGTCTAATCAGCATCTTGATATGGCACACCTGTGAGGTGGGATGGATTATCTCAGCAAAGGAGAAGTGCTCACTATCACAGATTTCGACTGGTTTGTGAACAATATTTGAGGGAAATGGTGATATTGTGTATGTGGAAAAAGTTTTAGATCTTTGAGTTCATCTCATACAAAATGGGAGCAAAACCAAAAGTGTTGCGTTTATATATATATAGTTAAAATTAATTATACATTTACTGTTATTTACATTAATTACTCAAATTCAAATTTCTTAATTTATATAGAACCAATTTGCGATGAGATCACCTCAAGGCGCTTCACACAGCATAATAAAAACAGAGAAAACTGAATTAAAAATGTAAAAACACAATAAACAGACAAAACTATAAAAGAACACAAGAATAAAAGCACATCATACAGTAAAACTAATGATAAAACAAGGAAAACAAACGAGTCTTTAAACATGATTTAAAAGTCCCCACAGTATCCGATCCTACTGTCTTATTGTACAATTCATACATCTTCAATCAAACCCCTCTATTTTGTCACGTGATAATTTCACAAGAACCACAATGGAAATAAGCGTTCACACCTCATTGTGTTATTTGTGTATCAATTGATATACGAGGGCTGTCAATAAAGTATAGGTCCTTTTTATTTTTTCAAAAACTATATGGATTTCATTCATATGTTTTTACATCAGACATGCTTGCACCCTCGTGCGCATGCATGAGTTTTTCCACGCCTGTCGGTGACGTCATTCGCCTGTGAGCACTCCTTGTGGGAGGAGTCGTCCAGCCCCTCGTCGGAATTCCTTTGTCTGAGAAGTTGCTGAGAGACTGGTGCTTTGTTTGATCAAATTTTTTTCTAAACCTGTGAGACACATCGAAGTGGACATGGTTCGAAAAATTAAGCTGATTTTCAGTGAAAATTTTAACAGCTGATGAGAGATTTTGAGGTGATTCTGTCGCTTTAAGGACTTTTCACGGTGCGAGACGTCGTGCAACGCTCTCAGGCGGCGTCATCAGCCTGTTTCAAGCTTAAAACCTCCACATTTCAGGCTCTATTGATCCAGGACGTCGTGAGAGAACAGAGAAGTTTCAGAAGAAGTCGGTTTCAGCATTTTATCCGGATATTCCACTGTTAAAGGAGATTTTTTTAATGAAAGACGTGCGGACGGGTCCGCGCGTCGGGATGCAGCTGGCGCGGTGCGGCAGCACAGGAAAAACACCTCTGTGTTGATAACCATTTGTTAAAATCCAGGCGGCTTTTGATGGCTTTCAGTGGAGTGAGTATATGAGAAATTGTTTAACAGCTGGACATGTTCCAACTTGTCCTTAAGGCTTCCAACGGAGGTGTTTTTCCTGTGACGGAGCATCGCGGCGGCTGCGAGCCGACGCTGCAATCCGCCCGCACGTCTTTCATTAAAAAAATCTACTTTAACAGTGGAATATCCGTATAAAATGCTGAAACTGACTTCTTCTGAAACTTCTCTGTTCTCTCACGACATCCTGGATCAATAGAGCCTGAAATGTGGAGGTTTTAAGCTTGAAACAGGCTGATGACGCTGCCTGAGAGCGCTGAGCGACGTCTCGCACCGTGAAAAGTCCTTAAAGCGACAGAATCACCTCAAAATCTCTCATCAGCCGTTAAAATTTTCACTGAAAACCAGCTTAATTTTTCGAACCGTGTCCACTTCGATGTGTCTCACAGGTTTAGAAAAAATTTTGATCAAACAAAGCGCCAGTCTCTCAGCAACTTCTCAGACAAAGGAATTCCGACGAGGGGCTGGACGACTCCTCCCACAAGGAGTGCTCACAGGCGAATGACGTCACCGACAGGCGTGGAAAAACTCACGCATGCGCACGAGGGTTCAAGCATGTCTGACGTAAAAACATATGAATGAAATCCATATAGTTTTTGAAAAAAATAAAAAGGACCTATACTTTACAGACAGACCTCGTATTCACCTCTGTATGTTTATATTGATGTTGCAGAACAAACTCAATCAATCAATCAAAAATATTTTATTTACTTTTTAACGGCATCTGTAGGAGGGTGTGTACGTGTGCATACATGAGCTTTTGAAAACGGCGGAAGTTAGCTTTTACCGTGTGTGATGCCTGCAGGTGTTATCAGGTTACAAAAATAGTGTTTTCAGTTTTAGAATGGTTTATTTGTCTGTAGCTTTTCCATAACATATGAGAGAGATGTTAGATTGAAACACAAACAAAGTGAAGTTAGCATCTAGCTAGACCAGCGACCAGTGATGTCACCACGCTAATAGCATGCCTGTATTCAACCGGAACCCCCCCCCGAGAATTCTGCTGATTTTTTTCTGCTGATTTTTTTCTGATCTGGATATCAACGTTATGTATTTTCTTTTCATTGATAATAAGCAACAAGCACTAACTGTTACACAGCTATTATCAAACACCCTCAAGTTTCAATTTCCTCTGCCAGAGTAATCCCTTAAGCGATGAAAGGGGAAATTGCTAGATAAACTTTTCCCATGTGGGCTGAGAATTTTTGCTCCCTGGTCCCTATCCTCCTCTGATATCAAACAGATTAGTAGGCTTGTAAATACCATGTAGACACACAATTACACTTGTCTGTTTTGTAAAAACATGTTTGTATGTATAAGCTGAGAAATAAAGGGAGCTTCTCCTTCCTGTTGCAAATACTGTAAAGGTGCAAATATTGACGTGGGATTTATTATGCGAATTTCGCGAGTTAAACAAGGTCGGCAAATTAAATACCGCTATTTTAATACATAACATACATATGCGTACATATTCATAATGTAAATGCGAATATTAATACCGCTAAATACGAGGTCTGTTAGAAAACTATCCAACCTTTTATTTTTTGCAAAAAGTATATGGATTTGAATCATGTGTGATTGCATCAGCCAAGCTTGAACCTTCGTGCACATGCGTGAGTTTTTTCACGCCTGTCGGTTGCGTCATTCGCAACCGACAGGCAGGTATAAAGTTTGCATCAATGTTATCTTGGTTCTTTCTGGGTGGTTCTTATGGCAACTGATCCAATCCCAAGCAAGGACTATTTGTATATAAAAATGTATTTCCTAAAATGATACATTTTGGGTTTCAAATTAAATTTATGTAGCTTTTTACCCCTTGAAATCCTCAAAAAGCTTCTGCTTCGGGGGGCTTCGCTCCCCTGAGCCCCCCACGAGGGCGTTGCCCCTCTACCCCACGGGGCCCTGCGGCCCACTGGACCCCCAACTCAAGGATTTGAACCCCCCCTTTCATATTCCTATATACGGCCCTGAATAGGGCTGGGTATCAATCAAAAATTTCCTATACGGTACCAATTCCAATAACGGTTCCTAAACAATACTTTTTTTGATACCAGTTTTATAAGATCAATTATAACAAAAAGTGACACAAAATGTAATATAACAAAATGACACTACACATTGTACAAATCTTGAGTTTTATTTTTTCAGCTTTCATATTTTTCCACTCCAAGCAGTTTTCTTACAGAAAAATAAACAAATACTATTTTCCAGTGCAAAAGAACACTTGAAAACACTGTAGTTTTTGTCAAAAGTATTTCCTTTCAGACATTTTGGCATAAATGTCTCTCCGTACCTGAGAGCTGAGCTCAGCCGGCTGCTGCATGTCAGCGCAGGACGTCTCATTTTGGGAGTAAAAACATTTTGATCGACTGCAGTTTATTGTTTGTATTACAACATTTGGAAAGAGGTATCATTTGATTTAAACGGTGATTTATTTTGACGTTATTAATTCCGACTGGAGTCTATCTTTCTAAGATGAGAGAGAGCCGCGCTGCGTCTGGAGCTGTTTGAACGGAACAGAGGATGATTCTCGTTCCTTTCTCAAAACAAGACAGGAGTCCCAGTTAGTGACTTTAATCCACACAAACGTGACTCACGACTGATATATTTAATGGCTCAGAGGGGTTAAGAAGCGGATTTGCCGCTTCTGAAAGGCAGCAAAGCAAAGAACCGAAGCAGTGGATCGGAACAGCACTCCATTCCTTCAAGTTTCAAACCGATGCACGTCGTCGGGACTCTCAGATGAAGCGGAGTCCAGTGCTGGAGATTTTGAATCAGGCTGCTCGTACTCTGTAACGTCCACAAGCAGACTTGAATGCTGACGACGGCTGCAAACCGATCTTCTTGCACGTGATTAACCTCTGGGTTACCGAAACTTGGCAGCGAAAGATGAGGCATGTTTCGATACTCTGTACTACCGAAGCATTTCAGTCAGTGCCACAAAAGAACCGAAGTTCGGTAACCAGCCCTACATGCTAATGTCCACAAAATGTCTTGTAAATCACTCCAGACGTGTTATCAAGTTATAAAAACAAGTGTTATCAGTTTTAGAAGTGTTTATTTCTTGCTAGCTTTTACATAATATATGAGAAACATGTTATATTTACACATAAACGAAGCAGTTTTAAAGTGCCAGAGAGAGACCAGCCAGTGATGTCACAGTGCCACTCTACTGGCTGTCACCTCTGCCCTTCAACAACAACAAAAAAATAAAGGAATTGCATGATTCATAGCATAAAAATAAGAAAGCGAATGTGACTTTTTAACATCTTAAAATAAGTCAAGGTTAGCAATCTTTAAACTTGTCCCAGGTCCGTGATCCAAGAATGTTCCCTGTGAATTTGAAGACTCTGGCAGTAAGAGGACTAGACCTATGCTGAGCACAGACAGACGGACGGACGCAAAGCCTTCACAATACCGATGGCCATATTTTGATGGCCATGAGTAAAAATCAGCAGAATTATTGATAAATCAAAATAATCACTAATCACAACCCGACCCAAGGCCACAGTGACACAGCTGCTTCCATCCTGAATTTATTTTCAATGTTTTAAACTGTGTTTTTGTTCAAACTGTTAACTATTTTAAAATATACCATTTACAGGTCAGACAATTGTTTTAATGCATTTCTAAAATCGCACATCTGCTTTTATTTTGCTCACTGACCACCAGAACCAAATTTTGTACCTTAGTTAAGTTACACCAAAAGGTGAACCCATGACCTTTTCAGGTTCCAGGGTCAAACATCAAATTCACAGTGCAAGAAGATTTTCAAAAGGCTTGTAACTCACGACTTAAAACAGACAGACCGATGGTTCCTATGAGACACGGACAGGAAGCCACACATAAAAACTAAGACCGTTCGGCTGCTCCCTTGTTTTCACTCGGGGTCACTACAGCAGATCCAAGGTGGATCTGCAGGCTGATTTGGCACAAGTTTTACACCGGATGCTCTTCCTGACACAACACCACATTACATGTAGAAATGTAGCAGGGCAGGAACTGAAACCAAGCGCACTGGTCACTTGGCCACCACCACCCCTGCACAGGACATCATACATGTACTTTCAAAATATACTGTTGCATTTGACCTTGAGGGTCACAATCAAGGTCGCTCAGGCCTTGATAATTTACTGAGGTTAAACGGTGACAGATTGGACCGCGGTTACCGAACTATGACACATGAATAAGAAGAGACACGTATGTGGGTTTACATGACCTTCAACATATTCAAGGTCAGACTGAGGCTGCTGTAATAAAGCAGAACATATTTGAATCTGTACGGCAGCGGGCTTCGTCTATGACTCCGCCCCCTGGATGGGACGCCTGGTGGATGGGACGGCTGGTGCCCATTTACAGTCTTGCCCCAGAACACAGTCATGTAGTGTGAGTGGGATTCGAATCCTGGTCAATATTAGCAGGCCAACTCTTTATCCACTGGACCACCTGCAACTACTGCTCCTCTCTGGCAGCTTGTGGAGGTGCGTGACCCCTGAGTGCCCTTCTAGTTCATGAATTATTTAAGATCCAACACACACACGCACGCACACACACACAAAATAAATCTAACACAGACTGTTCACATACTTCCACTGCGGATTTTCTAAAACTAAATTACAGTTTTCCCAAATATGATGAGTCCAATGAGTTGCAGATGTAAAGCATAAAAGCTGCATTCAGGAAAACAGGAATCTTCAAATGTGACCAAATATAAACCAGCAGTTCACACGAGTAAGAAGACACACGGAGTATTTTTCCATCCACCGAACTGTGGAAGAACAGAGACATTGACTCTGCCGCGGAGCAACGACCATGTCTGACGGGAGTCGACAGTCGAAATCTGAGCAGCCTGCGCTCCGGTGACCTCTGCACGACCTCAAAACAAGATGCCTCACACCGTTTATGTAACATTCAGGGAGAGGAAGAGCCTGGGAAAAGAGGACCATCTCTAAGAGATGTCACGTTAAACAGGAACAGCTTCCTGATTGATCCAAACTGAAAACAGTGTTTGATTTGAAAACTTCACGATCTAACATCATGTTAGCAACTCACTCTGTCCGAAAACTCAACCAATCACATGACGACCCGGTCTCTCCTCATCGAGTTAGCTTAGCTCGTTTGTGAACACGGTGTGCATCATCGCATGATTCACTCAATCGTGTCCGAGCGATCGCGACACTGAACTCCTGAAACCTCAAAGTAACACTCGTCAATCGGCTGTCAACACATTCAAATATTTCTAGCAAAGTTCATTACAAACACAATGCACTTAAAACAAGTCACATTCCTTCCCATGCTAACGTTAGCGTTTTAGCATTTGATAACGACACTATCAGCCGTCAGCTATTCTTCAAATCGAAACTTCAAAAGCTTTGAAGCTGAAGAATCAGGTGGCACTCGTGTCACGGTCTACAGCTTTAAATTAGCGCTCAATAATTTAAAGTTGTAGACCGTGGTGCTAGCGCCACCTGGCACTAACAGGAATATCGATAAGTATCAGTAAGTAAGTATCATATTTTTCAGTCTATAACTCAAAGTTTTTGCCTAGTTTGGAAGTGACCGTGATTTATGTTCCAAAGCAACTTGTATCTAAAAAAAAAAAAAAAAAAAGATAGGGGTGTATCAGTCCACAAAAATCAGGGTTTGGTACACTTTCAGTTCAGATACTGATAAAACCACAATGATACCATATCTAATAATTCAGGATAATGTAGAGATTCATCTGCTGCTCTCAAAAATGTTATTAGTGATTCATCAAAATAATATTTGAGAATTTGTTTCACTCTGCAGTTAATTCCTCACTCGGCCTTATAAACAGAAGTACATCCTAAAAAGACCCTAAAACCTGTTGGTTTATCTCCGGATTCCACAGCGTCAAATGTATTAAGGCCAACGACTCCCCCTGGACGGGACGCTGGGTTACTTCCCCAACTGAAGCTGGAACTCCTTTACTGCTGGGTGGACTGTTACCATGTAGATGAAGCGTCTCATTCAAGAACACAGACAGGCAGCATGAGTAAGATTCGAATCCAGGTTTACATATTAGCAGACCAGCTCTTTATCCACTCCGCCACCTGCTCTACAGGCTGAAAAGTCCTCAGAATTAATTTGTCCGTTTTATTTATTTAGCTCCATGATGTTGTATAGACTACATTAAAAAACTAAAATAAAAATACAGGAGTTCAAACTGCTTTGAAAAATGCCACATGCAGCCATTGCCTCTTTTACACACACACACACACACACACACACACCAGGTGCTCTAATGTGCACTGGACTCAACTTGGAGATGAAGCTTCTTGTTCAGAGGCGCCTCAGTGATTTTTCTGTCTGATGACTCAAATCCTCTGTTTCAAAGCCCCCCCCCCCCCGATGATAAATAATAAATCAATCAGTCGTCATCAACAGAGCAGAAGCGTGTTTCTATCTCTTATTTATTACGGAAAGAATAAGTAAATAAAATCATTACTGTTTACATTATTACACGTTTTATCTTTTTTTGTGTAACATAACCGTCACACTGACTTGGCTCAACTGCCCGAACTAATTTAACTGACCAAAGAATGCGATGCCCGATAAGACGAGCCTCCTGTCCAACCGTCTGTCCACATCTCACGATGTGTCAACAACGCTGGTTGAACCATCTGAAATGTGATGGGAAATAAGTTGACAAGATGCAAATGTCTACGTCACGGAACTTTGTCTGAAACTGAAGTGTTAAGTTCCCGTTAAGGCACAAAAAAAAGGAAAACAATAACAGCAGAACTGACCCTCCAACTGCATTTCAGTAAGTCATCGAGCATCAAGAGACAAAAAAAACCTCGAACTCACCACATTCCGTCTCCGAGGAGCTGGACAGTTCTGCTTCCGCCGCCGTGTCCTCCGCTCCCTCGTCCACATCATCGTCTTCCTGCTCCTCATCGTCCTCCAGCTTTAGCTCAGCCTCGTCCCGGCTCTCCTCGCTCTCCTGCACCTCCTGCTGCGCCTCCCCTGCCCTCACCTCCTCGGTTTGGGCGTGAGAGTTGAGTCCAGGTCCCGCCCCCAGCTCCCCTCCCTGACTGAGGGAGTAGTTGTGTTCCTCGCTGCAGTGCTCGAGAGCCAAACCCGTCGCCTCCACCTCTTCCTCCTGCGCCACCTGATACACCTCCACTGTACGCTCCTTCACCGCTTGTCCACCCTGTCCCCCAGCAAAGTTTAACTGGCTCTCTGTTGTTGTGGCAACAGAGACACGCCCCTCCTCCGGTCTCGCGGCAGCGGCGTGGACCTCCTGGCTGGCGGCACCCAGAACAGGAGGTGCTGGGTGTGTCTGCGCCTTGCTGCCCCGCCTCCTCTCCTCGTCCTCCTCCTCCTCCCAGTTCCGGCCCCAGTGGCCCATCAGCACAGCCTCTTCGAAACACGCCAGGTCCCCGCCAACCCCGAGGCCTAGCCTGGTGTAGCGGGCCATCTCGTCCAGCGCAGATACGTCCCACCGCTCCGGGTGCAAGTCCTCGCCGAAGCCGCCATCGTCCACCAGGTCGCTCAGCAACTCAAAGGGCCGTTTCCGTGGCGATGCCGGGGAGCCCAGCATGAGGAGTACAGTCTGCAAGAGGACAGAAACCAGCTTTAATCTGCCTCATCTGGACCAAAACCTCACATTTACAGATTAAATGTTATATTTTCAAATAGGATTTCAGGGGAAAAAACAACAACGCAATTTGGTATTAATTATAAAGTAGAACCTTTTTAATATATGCATGAAGTAAAACAGAATTTGGTGCATCCATACGTATTTGAACAGGAACCAATTGCATGGATGCTTAGGATGAAAAAAAAAAAAAAAGACAGCAATCCAAAGTCTTGGTATATTAAAAGACAGCAACTATTCGCGTCAAACCTTAAAGCCTATTTTTATTCTCTTTCTTATGAATAGTTTTTATTTTTTAATCTGTTTTATTCTTTTACTTCTGTTTTTAATTATGTATTTTAATTTTTATTTATTTATTTAAATTTTTTATGTTGAACTGTTCTATGTGAGGCACCTTAAGGCGGCTTTTGTTGTGATTTGGCGCTGTATAAGCCGATTAAATTGAAATTGAATTGAACAACATTTTATTGAGTCTTAAAGTAAATAAATATGAAATTGGTCACTGGATCCTTAAACTTTGGACATAATAAACTCTACATGGTGGATCCTTGATCTCTGGACATAAACAGAAATAAACAATCTGTAGTTTTTTTTTTCAAAAGCATTTCCTTTCAGACATTTTGGCATGAATGTCTTTCAATATATCTGAGCTGAGCTCTTACAGCTGGCTGTGCTTCACGTCAGCATCAGTTTAATTCATAAAGAACACAGGACGTCTCATTTTGGGAAGAAAAAAAAAGTTTTAGTCGATTGTAGTTTATTTTCTGTATTACAGCGTTTGGAAAGAGGTGTCATTTTATTTAAAGCAGCAATTTTGTGTCAACGGAACGGAGGACGATTCTCGTTTCTTGACTACAACATGACAAGAGTCCCAGTTAATGACTTTAATCAACACAAAAGCGACTCACGATATTTTAATGGCTTTGAGGGGAGTTAAGAAGCGGACTTATCGCTTCTGAAGAGCAGCGAATCAAAGAACCACGATCCAGTGGTTCGAAGCATTGCTTCAATGGCTCACACATCAAAGTGGAGTCGCGCTGCAGAAACGGTTGATTACAGGCCAACCCCTGAATATCCGTAAGACTATATTTGTATGTCCGTATGACTCTGAAACTTGGAAAAATCTGTATAATTTACAGACAATCCGTATAGGTTGACATGTATGGATTTGATGAAATAAAAATTAATGTTTTGCAAGTTCTTTAAGATGGCGAGATTTTGCAAAAAGACGGAAATCCATCCAAAGACGACAAATAAGCATCCATGAAATTGTGAAACTGCTTTTTTGTGCACCATCACAGTGGAGACGAAACAAAACCACCAGGATGTTCTTGAGGAGTCGACATTTAACAAAAATACTGCTTTGCCATTTAGGAATAACTGCTATTTTTACACACAGTCTAATTTTGAGAAGTCATAAAGTGGACGAGCGTCTACGACTCCTCCAGTCCATCCCAGGTTACTTCCCCAGCTGAGGGCGGTACCCATTTTCCAGCTGGGTGGACTGAGACAGTGCAGATGAATCGTGTTGTCCAAGAACACAGACAGGTGGTGTGGGAATCGAACCTAGATCTACATACTGGTAGGCAAACTGCTTATTTCACTAAGCAGCCACAGTAGGAGGCTCTCAAAACCTGAGCGATCACGCAAGGAGAAGACACATGAGGGAAGCCACCAAGACATCCCATGACAACTCTGAAAGAGTTCTAGGCTTTTGTGTGTCAAGACAGCATGTCAAAACTAAACTCATATTTTAATTTTTTTAACATGGGTGTCAATCTGATTATTTACAGTAGTGTTCAGAATAATAGTAGTGCTATGTGACTAAAAAGATTAATCCAGGTTTTGAGTATATTTCTTATTGTTACATGGGAAACAAGGTACCAGTAGATTCAGTAGATTCTCAAAAATCCAACAAGACCAAGCATTCATGATATGCACACTCTTAAGGCTATGAAATTGGGCTATTAGTAAAAAAAAAGTAGAAAAGGGGGTGTTCACAATAATAGTATCATCTGCTGTTGACGCTACAAACTCAAAACTATTATGTTCAAACTGTTTTTTTAGCAATCCTGTGAATCACTAAACTAGTATTTAGTTGTATAACCACAGTTTTTCATGATTACTTCACATCTGCGAGGCATTAATTTTTTTGGTTTGGAACCAAGATTTTGCTGGTTTACGAGTGTGCTTGGGGTCATTGTCTTGTTGAAACACCCATTTCAAGGGCATGTCCTCTTCAGCATAAGGCAACATGACCTCTTCAAGTATTCTGACATATCCAAACTGATCCATGATACCTGGTATGCGATATATAGGCCCAACACCATAGTAGGAGAAACATGCCCATATCATGATGCTTGCACCACCATGTTTCACTGTCTTCACTGTGAACTGTGGCTTGAATGCAGAGTTTGGGGGTCGTCTCACAAACTGTCTGTGGCCCTTGGACCCAAAAAGAACAATTTTACTCTTATCAGTCCACAAAATATTCCTCCATTTCTCTTTAGGCCAGTTGATGTGTTCTTTGGCAAATTGTAACCTCTTCTGCACATGTCTTTTATTTAACAGAGGGACTTTGTGGGGGATTCTTGCAAATAAATTAGCTTCACACAGGCGTCTTCTAACTGTCACAGCACTTACAGGTAACTCCAGACTGTCTTTGATCATCCTGGAGCTGATCAGTGGGTGAGCCTTTGCCATTCTGGTTATACTTCTATCCATTTTGATGGTTGTTTTCCGTTTACTTCTACGAGTCTCTGTTTTTTTGTCCATTTTAAAGCATTGGAGATCATTGTAGATGAACAGCCTATAATTTTTTGCACCTGCGTATAAGTTTTCCCCTCTCCAATCAGTTTTTTAATCAAACTACGCTGTTCTTCTGAACAATGTCTTGAACATCCCATTTTCCTCAGGCTTTCAAAGAGAAAAGCATGTTCAACAGGTGCTGGCTTCATCCTTAAATAGGGGACACCTGATTCACACCTGTTTGTTCCACAAAATTGACAAACTCACTGACTGAATGCCACACTACTATTATTGTGAACACCCCCTTTTCTACTTTTTTTTTTACTAATAGCCCAATTTCATAGCCTTAAGAGTGTGCATATCATGAATGCTTGGTCTTGTTGGATTTGTGAGAATCTACTGGTACCTTGTTTCCCATGTAACAATAAGAAATATACTCAAAACCTGGATTCATCTTTTTAGTCACATAGCACTACTATTATTCTGAACACTACTATATATAAATGATAAACAACAAGCAAAGATTGTTAGATCAGAATGTCAAAACTCATTTTTTTTTCTTATACACAATTGTTATTTAATTATTTACACAGATTCCAAATAGAAACATGGTTCATAACTGCTGAATGTTGTGTTCGTCTAATTTACACAGATGACATCACACTATAGACTGTTACGTCTAATCATCAGATTTACATGAGTTACACATAAACTGTATTAAATTTGATGAATCCTAATTATGGCTGTTAAAGGCATCGAGATCAAACTGGCAACAACTGGACACTAGACTGAAAAACTTCATCCTTTCAATCAACAAGTATTTTCATTTTTTAACATTTTAAACCATGTGACTGCTGAGGTTTAGGTTTCTACTCATCAGGTGCTGCCTCACCTGGTCGTACTCGGTCCTGCCACCTTGTGGCGACATGGCCAAAGGGTAGGGGCTCAGCAGCGCCCTATGGCCCCCGTAGGCCTCGCCAAACGCAGGCTCCATCCCGTTCATTCCCGGCTAAACCACACAAACACAAAATGAGATTCAGAATCAGGCTCCGAGCCGACGGAGTGTTTCGGTGGCGTTCCAGCTTTACCTGAGGCATGCCCGAGGCAGGAGGGTGTCAGGTCACGTTCACGACACCAGGTCAAACACTTTCTGCTGCAGAAAACACAAAGTGGAGCAGAAGATAAGAAGCACGAAAACGCACACCAGAAAGCAGAAGGCCAGCTTCTGGGTTACCAAAGGTCAAAAGTCACGCCCTTTTCACATGACAGAACCGTGCAGCTCTGACGTCTCAATGTCTGCTGGGGGTGGGGGTGCCAGAAATGGATCAAACACAGCTCAAAACCAAAACGAAATGTGAATATTAAAGAACTGAAACAACATATTGAAAACAAATGAATGAACGTCCAAAAATTACCCCCCAAATCTGAGGGAAGAAATTAATACCAGTTTTGATGATTAATTATCTCCCAATTAAGCCGATTATTCAATGAGTCACTTAAATCACTTATTAAAACAGAAAATTCCAAATAGTCTCTGGTTCAACTTCTCATAAGTAAAAACTGGTGTTTGTGCTACAAATACACACAAAGTTGTAATTTAATCTCATTTCACTTTTAAAATGATCAATTATTATTACTACTGATGATCAATTTCTTTGTTGTTCAGTAAGACTTTAATATATTATAATATATATTATTATATAATATCTTGTTCTGTGCCATCTTGATATCTGATCAATTCCCAAATGTAACCATTTTCCACCATCTTTTATCAATAAAGGCTCCAAACCGTTTCAGTTAAACAGTTACGACCTCGAGTTTGACCTGTTGAGGTCAACCAAAGATCATGCGACCAAGAGAAAGCTGGTGTGTGACTTCATGCTCGTGGCTTCAGAACGACTGCTATCTTTTACCAGTTCATTGGAACAGCCGATCAAAATGAGTCTGACCTTTAAAAAGGTCAAAGGTCATGCGACCAACAGAAGATACACAAATTTATTAATGTTTAATTGTAACCGCAGGTCTGTGTCGCCAATTGACTTTGACTTTTCAAAGTTGCCTAAGGTCAAAAGTCACAGCAACCAACATTTTGACACTGGCCTGTCCTTGATCTTTCAGGGATTCTTCTCAAAATTAAAATCACTTTGTCCTCGGCTGACCCTGAACCTTTCCACCAAGTTTGGTCCACATTGGATCAAAACCCTTTCAGTTACAATGCTTTTACGCAGACACAGACACACACTTGGGACTGAACACAATAACCTCCCGGCTTGCCCAACTGCTGCACATGGGGGTTAAAAATGCAAAACATCATGAGCCCTGCGGCCTGCCAAAGAATGGAGTTTAGCTATGCTAAGATAGTTTTGTGGCGCTCACCTTAATGAGTTAGTAAGGAGTTATCCAGCAGCCAGCGGTCAGAAACAAAGACTTAGTTTAGACCACAAAGATTCTGACTCGTAGTCCAAGTTGAGCTAAAAAACAAACGCAGCCTTCAGATGAGTTCCTGCAGAGCAGCTTTGCATCAGGTCGTGTTTGTGTAACCAAAATTCCAGCGCTTCCAGAACAAAGTCCTGATCCACTGGCTCAGAATGCCGCGTGATGTAACACCGAGCAACAAGCACAGGAAGAACACAAACTCACTGTACCTGCACAGGAACGCAGCCCAGCGTGACCCCGGACCTGAGAGGAACAGCGCGGCGCGCGCTCTCCGCGGTCTGACCTCAGGCACGCAGGAATGAGGAAACAACGATCGTCTGGGCGACTGCTTTGGCACGCTGTGTGGAAAACTGCTGCTTGGCACACGGAGTGGACGCGCCGTGCACGCACACACAGATCAGGCAGCGTGCACAGCTTTCCCGTATCTGATGTAAGAATCCGAGCTCATGGAAGCAAATCCTAAAGCTCCAGTGGAATGACTTCAGCTCCAGACCGTGAGGTTACATACAGGTGCAGCAGCCACACACATTCAGCCTATGCTGACCCCCTCCTGCAGAGTCTTCTTGGTTTGGAGAGATGTTCTGAAGGAGTTTTTCTTCACTGCGGAAATACAGCGATCCTGCCTCCCTCTGCTGGTGTCGTCCTCATTGGTCTTCTTGACCTTCTGTTCTTGCTCAGCTCTCGGCTGCATTCCTTTTTCATTTTTAAAACAATGCGCCAAATTCTGAACTTGGCCTCCTGAAGGTCTGTGAGGACTTCCTAATCCACACATGTTTACCAGGAAATGACATCCAAGACAAATGCAGTGATTTGAAAATATGTCCTGTATCCACAGCCTGACATATCTCAAGAAGACAGGCTGGAGAAGTGATCATTTGCATTAAAATAAATAAAATCCTTGATTGTGTCCTCCAAAACTGAGGAGCCATACGTAGTTCACGGAGCCACGAGGTCTCTGGACAGAGGTGTCTCGTGATGCAGGTGGAGGAAAGTCCAAGTCTTAAGAAGAAGAACAGCAATCATACAAGAAAATGTGTCTTCTTCATTTAATTCCAGTGGCGGCTCCAGAGATTTTTTTCTGCAGGTGTTTTGGGGGAGCTTGGCATTTTTATGAGGGTGCTATGAAATAAGTGCTCGTGTGGCACGACGGCTCTCTGCTACACCTCTGCCACATTCACGTACATGCATACACAATAGCCACATTCTGAACTAAAAATCACATACACAAACCTAGGCTACTGTTCAGTACAAATATCCACAGACCTACACATGTAGCCTGCAGCCTAAAGGAAAAAATGCCAACAGCAGGCAGAGAGAAGATCTTTCCCCTACCATTGATGTCTTCATAACAGCACAATGCACATGTTGTTGTGGTTGAGAGCAAAAGCATCAATGATTTGGTTCCTGTCCAGAGGCCGTGTTCTCTGAGGGTTAATTGCCACGAGTGACACCAGGTCAGTGATATGTCTGTGCCTACTGCTGTTCCTCAGGTAGTTCTTTAGGTGACACAGTCTTCACTTCTTTCCAGTTCCACTCATGGATATTTGGGAAGCAAAAACTGAACCATTTCAACAACTTGAAACTACACTCTCTGCAGTGCGACATCATCAATGATGCTGGAAAACTTGTCCATGCCTTTGTCTCCTCTAGGCATGACTACTCTAATCCCTGCTCTTTGGCATCTCTGGAAAAAACCTTCAAAGGCTCCAATACATTTAAAACACTGCAGCTAGAGTTCTGATGAGACTACATAAACAGGAGCACATTACACCTATACTCCATAACCTTCACTGGCTCCCCATCACCTACAGAATCCATTTTAAAATTGCTCTCATCACCCACCAATGCATCCATGGCAATGCCCCCACATACCTTGAAAGACCTCCTCACTCCCCACACACTCTCCCGTTCCCTCCATTCATACAACACTAATCTACTCCGCCCCCCTCGCACTAAACATCACACCATGGGAGACGGGGCCTTCTATTCAGATGTCCCTCATGTTTGGAACGCCCTCTCTGACCACCAGAGGGCTCCACAAACTGTGGATGCTTTTAAAAAAGCCTCAAGACATACCTACTTAGACAGGACTATCACAGGTCTCAATAATTTCAATGTGTTGCATCTTAGTCTTATTATTCTATTTTATTTTGGTTTTATTCTATTCTGCTGACTATTTGTTTTTAATCTTAAGATTTTCTGATTTTGTTCTCTTGTTTATCCTTTTAGTTTGTTTTTTTCCCTGTAGCACTTTGAGATTTTTATTCATGAAAGGTGCATTACGTATAAATTAAATTTATTATTATTATGAGATTGTTGAACGTGATGTCATTGAACATCACGTTACACTCATTTTACGTAAAACAATCAGTTCTGTTGATGGTTTATGTTCTTTTATGAGTGAAATATTTATCTAATCACACAAATCTGAAAATGCCAGACGTGTCTTACTGTGGAAAACTGAAAGGATGATGTCATTGTCCTGCCTCTGTAACATGTTAACAGTCTAATTTAGCATATTATTATTTTTTCTTCTAGTTGGTGGTGGAACAAAGTGCCGGCGTTCTCCAGCTCAGTCTGAGAAACTCACCCAGAGCAGACAAACACTGAGGGACCTCTTTATAAACCCCTTTAAAAAAAACCCATAACTAGTAACTGCCATCATAAGGAATTAACGCTTTTCCAGACGTCATCTTCCAAAACAAGGGTGTCATGTGGAGAACAGTTTTCATCCTGGCAACAGGTCAGATTAAAAGACTTTATTAATCCGTTAGCCGCCTTCTAAAGTTTTAGCTTTTGTTGTTAGTGCCACATCTTCTTCTCCACTTTTTGTGGAAGCGTTACAGTGCTACATACAGGCCTGGCATGTGTACTACAGCGTTTTCAAGTGGTTTCACAAGATCTGTGAGAATAGAGATATTTCTTGAATGGAACACACTTTTTTAAAAATGACAAAGAAAAAGATTGTATAGAAGTTCAGTTTCAGTCTGGACAAGGCCTTAAAAACATGGGATGAAATTAAATTGAAATAATAAATGAAGAATTATTTTCTTGGGGGTGCTATGACAAATCCAGGGAGAGCTCTAGCAGCCCCCCCGGCACCACCCATGTTTAATTCATCCTAATTCCAGACACAAACCAACCAGCAAGAGCACCAGAGACCAACTCCAGAGAAATTAACCCGACCCTTTTTTTTTTTTTTTTTGATGGAGGACGGAACATTCAAATTCCACAGAGAGAAGTTGGGCACTGAACGACATCCAGTGGCTTACACCCCCAGAAATTTTTTAAAAATCTGTAGCTTTTTTCCAGCACTCGAAGGCAATTTGGCAACTCAAATACTGACTTTTAATGCACAATTTATTTTTATTTTAAACACTGGAAATCATCTAATTCTGCATGCAGCAGCATTAATCAATCAATCTTTCCCATACTTTATCACACCTCTGATCAGCACCGGGGGGAGGGGAGCTGCAACCCTCAACCCCCCTGCATCTAGATCCACCACTGTTAACCATTGTGTCACTCTTTGGGTACCGCTGGAATGTGTCAAACCCCCAGCAGCTGGAGAAGGACACGCCCACGTTTCACCTGGCTGCAGCAGGTAGCAGGTACCATTTGAGTGCGATGGGAGGACCGTCTGTCTGTCTGTGGGCGTCATTACCACACAGAAACTGAAGCAGTTCCGTAGCATGCTGGATGCACCCGTGCACAGCACCGGTGCGCGGTCTGTGGCCTGGTCTGAGGTCGCGTTTGTCACCGGCACAAAAATGCATATCATTTGAAAAAGGGGAGGGGGAGAAAAAAAAGTTTGCCAAACAATCTGGCAGCTTGTTGGCCTTTGATGGAACTTTAAGACCTAATGATGCAAAACAAAAAAAGTGACAAATCACAGGAACAAATCCACATTCATCGTTCTTCATGACAAAACACTCAGATTCTTCACAGTCGTCAACAAATACCAAATGCCCCCCCCCAAAAAAAACCCCACTCACAGTGAAAACCAGGCATAACCGCCGACACTTGACACCGAGCAAACAACTCCACGGGTAAACGGGGCTCATATGGCAGAACGCACAGTGTCGGTGCTGATGTGCACTCAGGTTGTGGGTCTCTGTGTGTGTCGTGTTTCTGTAAGGTCACGTTTTTCTTATGTCAACAAAATGTACGCTTAAAATAAATATTGTTTACATCCAGCTGCCGCTGTGCGGACAGCTGATGAAACTGACTTTATGTTGTTGTAACGACTCCTTACAAAACTCCACCAACCGCAAAACACACACACACACAAAAATTACAAAAGCACTCTGATTTGTGATTTTATTTTGAAGAATGCCTTCACTGCCTGTATTTATGTGTATTTATCTCTGTAGTAACAACACAAAAATGTCAGTGTTTATAAAAAATGGATTGTGTTGGGAAACAGTGGACCTCCTTGAAGATGTATCGTCATAGTAACGGGATGCTGTCACTCTCTCAGCGATCAGCAGGTGAGGACGAATTGTGGAAAACGGAGAGGAGCACAAAACTGACGCTACATTACTGTTTGTTCAGAGCCACTGTCAAAATTATTCTGTCACAATCGCCTGATACCCACATACATACACACACACACACACATTCTCTTTTCAGGAATTAGAGGATAAACATATAAAACACAACTGTTTTCATAATTTGGATCAAAGTATGCTTGGTGATGGTGATAACGTGGATCAAAGTGTGCTCGGTGATAATTCGATCAGTGTGCTTGATGATGATAATGTGGATCACAGTGTACTTAGTGATAATGTGGATCAAAGTGTGCTTGGTGATGATAATTCAATCACAGTGTGCTTGATGATGATAATGTGGATTAAAGTGTGCTTGGTGATGGTAATGCGGATTAAGATCCAAAATTAGTCTTTTGTGGGGAAATAAATTAAAACTCTGAATCATGTGGGTCAAAACGACAACAAGATAACATGCCACACTGGGAAACTCAGTTTCCCAGCATGCCATTCAAAAGGTCAAACAGCACTCCTATGCTACATAATGCTAATGTAGGTCTCATGGAGCTGGAGACATGCAGATGACCTTCAACTGACATCTAAAGAAACGGAAAGACAGCAGCCACAGGTCGGAAACGTAGGCCAGAGAGATCCTGATGGGAATGATTCTGGATAAAATCTGGACACATTCCAAACAGCTTTGTTGGATATCTGCTGGACACGTAAGACCCCAGTCACACAGACCCGCTGTGCCAGCTGACAATAGTTACGTTTCTCCTCGTTTTGCTGCAAACTAGACAGCGAGAGTCTTAATGTTTCTTCAACATTTTCAGACTCTCATTTCTCTGAACTTTAAATGAGAAGTTCTGAACTCCCAGTTTCTGTTGAATACCATCGATCGCCACAACGACAACAGCGCCTTTGACGATCTCGGAGCTTAAACACACAACTAGCAGAGACGCTCAGTTCAAACAAGTATAAATACAAAATCACACCAACTGACAAAATGAACACATGTTTCTGCACATGTTACCGCACACTGTTCTGCCAATCAGCCAATGAGAAGAGTCGACAGTAAACAACACGCTTCCGCCTTCATGCCGTCTGCCAAATCTTGGAAGAAAATCTCCATATTTGCAATGGAATAATACTCCGTGTTATTCATGCCAACATGAAAACACACATATGGGCATCAAAAGCCAACCCCTCGTCTGTATCGTGACACCGGGGTAACACATCCAGTGGGGTATCGCCTCTTGGGGTGAAATACGGCGGACACCTCATGTGCCTCGTGGCAACTACAGTAGCCATGAAGATCCAGCAGGAACCCTGAACATGAGACAGCTAACAGGGATCTGGTGAGATAAGAAGCCCTCAGCAGATGATCCAGCAGAGGAGGTGACGGTTTGTAACCCAGCGGCTATGAAGGCGGATGAAGGCTGCAGCAGGTCCTCAGACCCCAGACCAGACTGAAGATCTGTCAAAGACCGTGTGTTTGTCGGTGTGCAGCGACATTCCCACGTTCAGGAATCAACAACCTTCCTTGCCACAACAATCGGCAGATATATCTGCATCTTAATTTTTTTACTGCCTAATATTGGTATCGGCTCCCCTAAAAATCCGTATCGGTCGGACTCTATAAGAACTAGATTTCAACGTGAAGTCAATTTTCGCAACTTTCTGGAAATTTGAGGGACTAAATCTTTAAGTTTTAAAATGTACTTTTAAAATCTTAAATGCTACTTTATAATGAGGTAAGTTTCAGACTGTCATTTTAAAAAGTAAGTCCAAAGAGAAAAGCACCAGATGTTCCGGGGACCTGGAAGGATCCGTAGTGAGGCCTCAGGGACGACGACGCGCTCATTAAAATCACTTGATGATTCCGTGTCGGGTGAAGTGATTCAGTCGTGGATGTTTTAACGCGCACTGAAGTTTCTGCTTCGTCCACATGAGTCCAAATCCAGCTGAGCGCGAGCTCGTGTGGATCCGGATTAGTCTGACCAGACAATGAACCTTCAGCAGCCGGAGGCCTCCTCGGGAAAACAAGAAACAAAAAAAAACCTTCCGGTGCGGGCGCAGGGCGGATGGATGTTACGCACGGAGCCGTGAAGGAGGACACGGCGCGGCTTCAGCCTCCAACCTCCCCACGCGCGGCGCACAAAGATCCGCGTGTCGCGTGGGGAACCTTTGTCCTGTGAATAAACAAAAAGGAAACTTGGGACAGAAAACGGACGGATGGTCTCCTCTCCGCGTCCTTGGAGCTCCGCGTGTCGCCTCCTTCTACACGCGGTGCGCGTACACATCTGTGCGCTGCCATGGTGCCAGCGAGCCGCTGCAGCGGAACCGACGGAACCCGACGTTTGGTCCGTCCGCACAAACCGAACATTTCCAGCAGCACATTTAAGACATTTCGGATCAAATCAGCTGAGTTCTTACCGCAGACAGATGGCGCGCGCGCAGACAACAATACAAAAAAAAAAGAAAAAAAAAAGGAGGGCGCAGCTGGCACTGCCACCGGATGTCCACAAATATTAATAATTAATAAGGTTTCTGAACACGTGGGCTAGATCCGCGGTCACAGTGTGGAGCAGATCCACGCGTGTCCCGTGGTGCCTAAAAGTTTCTCACACATGAAAGTTTACGGCCAGAATAAACCAGAAGAGAACTTTTTGTCCACCTGCTGCACCATCACAGCGCTGTGCACGGAGCCTGCAGGGGCGGAGCCATGACCGGCGGGGGGGAGGGGGGGCACATTACACTATCAAAATATAAATAAGGTCCCTTAAAAAAAAAAAAAAAAAAAAATCCTTGACATCACAAAAAAAGTAGTGAAAAGTTTTTTTGTAATTTTTTTTTTTTTTTTTAGAAACAGGTGCATACAACATCAATTCAAACCCAAAAGATGACACATACAGCAGAAGCATACCAAGTGAGGAACTGAAAATATCAGATTATTTAAAGTAAATCTTGTTTCCGTGTTGAATAGTCTGTGTACTGACATTATAGCGAGATAAACATGCGTACTGTGTGTGAGCGACATGGAGCAACTGACTGTGCGGTTGTCAATGACGGTAAACTTCAGCCGTCTTTAACCAAAGCACACTCACCACCTAGCGGACGTGCCGGTTCTTGCACCAGCTGTACCGCCGTCAATGAAATTTGCCAAAAAAAAAAAAAACTGATGCGGGCTGATTTCGGCATGCGGGCGAGGATGATAAACTAATGTTTTTTTTTTTTTTTAAAGGAGTACTAAGTCTGAAACACTCCAGAGTTTCAGACTTTCATCATTAATATATCAATAAAAGACTAAATATGAAAACAATGAATTCTAACAAAGACAGCTTGTTACAGGAAATGTCAATTGATAATCAATGAATACTCTATTGGTCAACATAATATTGCAAAACCATGACATTGTTCAGGCTTAAAAGATAAACAGTAGTCACATTTACTCTTTAATGCATTATTAAATGGAAATCATGACGTTTACTTAGGACGTAACAATACATTGTGAATTAGTTAAAAAAATTTGATAGAAATGTGTGACGATTCAAATCAATTAAAATGAAAAAAATGTATCGTGATGCTCTTTCCAGAACTGGAATGATTTAAATCAGCTGATTTAAATTGCTGTAAAAAGAAAAAAAAAAAAATCAGTACTTAAAACATCACTGAATATGAAATCAGTACCATTAATTAATGGTACTTGTACATGTTGTATGTGCACCTTTATGTTTTAACGTGCCAATAACGATTATAACTAATGATATTATTTGTAGAGTCTCATTTAGAAGAGTGAAAGAAACAAAAATGAAAAAAGTCAATTTAAATCAAAAGTCTATTTAAATCGAAAACATAAAAAATCAGGACTTTTTTTTTTTTTAAACCAGCCCTGGCTCTTTCACTCACACGCCAGAGACCAAGGTGAACTTGGTTTTAGGTTGGTTATTCATCAGACACAAACATCTGCCAAATAACCAACTTAAACCAACTTCACAGCGGTTCACCAGACATCTCTTTGGTTGTGCAGTGTGTCGCTTTAACAACAATAATGCACTGAATTCCAGCACAAGACAGACGATATTTTAAAGCATTAATAACATGAAATTCCAAGACGTAATCTAAATGAAGTGATAAACGTTACATTTTTTTTCCTGACCTGACCAGGATCAGCTGACAGCCAATCAGACTGCACCTTTTTAAACATGTGTCGCTGTCGAACCAATGAGCGACAAGAAAAATAAAAATAGGAATTATATTTATATAATATTTTATTTAAAAACAATCATTATTTGCTTTTATTCTTTAACTTAGTGGGGTAGCAGGATATGCTGCATTCAAAACCCTCAAAAAGATTCCCAATTCTAACTCTGGGAAAAATGCCTTGAATGCTCCATCGGGCTGGAATTTTCACTTGGAAACTCGTAAAGAAATTGAGCAATCCGACGTATCTGAGTTGACGTCACAGCCAAGGCAGCTGCGTTTGAGACAACAGTGTTAATAATGTTGAAAATGCATCTTTAAAATGAATTTTTAACAAGATGCTCCTGTTAATATATTCACATTCTATGTACAGTTAGTTAAATTAACAGCAGCACACATCAGCAAAAACATCGTTTAACCCAACAGCTAATGTTGTTTGTTTTAATTTTCCACTTGTTTTTTTTTAACCAGTGAAGCTCAGACACTTTGTTGTGTTTTTTTGTTTTGTTTGTTTACTTTTCCACTTGTTTTTAACCAGTGAAGCTCTGACACACTGTTGTGTTTTTTTTTGTTTTGTTTGTTTAATTTTCCACTTGTTTTTTTTTACTAGTGAAGCTTGGACACTTTGTTGTGTTTTTTTGTTTTGTTTGTTTAATTTTCCACTTGTTTTTTTTACTAGTGAAGCTTGGACACTTTGTTGTGTTTTTTTGTTTTGTTTGTTTAATTTTCCACTTGTTTTTAACCAGTGAAGCTCTGACACTTTGTTGTGTTTTTTTGTTTTGTTTGTTTACTTTTCCACTTGTTTTTAACCAGTGAAGCTCTGACACACTGTTGTGTTTTTTTTTTGTTTTGTTTGTTTAATTTTCCACTTGTTTTTTTTTACTAGTGAAGCTTGGACACTTTGTTGTGTTTTTTTGTTTTGTTTGTTTAATTTTCCACTTGTTTTTTTTTAACCAGTGAAGCTCAGACACTTTGTTGTGTTTTTTTGTTTTGTTTGTTTAATTTTCCACTTGTTTTTAACCAGTGAAGCTCTGACACACTGTTGTGGGCTTTTTTGTTTGTTTGTTTTAATTTTCCACTTTTCATCAATGAAGCTCGGACACTTTGCTTTTTTTGTTTGTGTTTTTTGTTTGTTTGTTTTGATTTTCCACTTTTTAATCAGTGAAGCTCAGACACTTTGTGTTTTTTTTTTGTTTGTTTTGATTTTCCACTTTTCATCAGTGAAGCTTGGACACTTTGTTTTGTTTTTTAATTTTCCACTTTTTTACCAGTGAAGCTCTGACACATTGTTGTGGGTTTTTTTTTTTGTTTGTTTGTTTTAATTTTCCACTTTTCATCAGTAAAGCTCAGACACTTTGTTGTTTTTTGTTGTTTGTGTTTGTTTTAATTTTCCACTTTTCATCAGTGAAGCTCAGACACTTTGTTGTTTTTTGTTGTTTGTGTTTGTTTTAATTTTCCACTTTTCATCAGTGAAGCTCAGACACTGTTGTTTTTTGTTGTTTGTGTTTGTTTTAATTTTCCACTTTTCATCAGTGAAGCTCAGACACTGTTGTTTTTTGTTGTTTGTGTTTGTTTTAATTTTCCACTTTTCATCAGTGAAGCTCAGACACTGTTGTTTTTTGTTGTTTGTTTTAATTTTCCACTTTTCATCAGTGAAGCTCAGACACTGTTGTTTTTTGTTGTTTGTTTTAATTTTCCACTTTTCATCAGTGAAGCTCAGACACTGTTGTTTTTTGTTGTTTGTGTTTGTTTTAATTTTCCACTTTTCATCAGTGAAGCTCAGACACTGTTGTTTTTTGTTGTTTGTGTGTTTTAATTTTCCACTTTTCATCAGTGAAGCTCAGACACTGTTGTTTTTTGTTGTTTGTGTTTGTTTTAATTTTCCACTTTTCATCAGTGAAGCTCAGACACTGTTGTTTTTTGTTGTTTGTGTTTGTTTTAATTTTCCACTTTTCATCAGTGAAGCTCAGACACTGTTGTTTTTTGTTGTTTGTGTTTGTTTTAATTTTCCACTTTTCATCAGTGAAGCTCAGACACTGTTGTTTTTTGTTGTTTGTGTTTGTTTTAATTTTCCACTTTTCATCAGTAAAGCTCAGACACTGTTGTTTTTTGTTGTTTGTGTGTTTTAATTTTCCACTTTTCATCAGTGAAGCTCAGACACTGTTTTTTTTGTGTGTGTTTGTTTTAATTTTCCACTTTTCATCAGTGAAGCTCAGACACTGTTGTTTTTTGTTGTTTGTGTTTGTTTTAATTTTCCACTTTTCATCAGTGAAGCTCAGACACTGTTTTTTTTGTGTGTGTTTGTTTTAATTTTCCACTTTTTATCAGCGAAGCTCAGACACTTTTTCTTGTCGTTGAATGAACCAAACAAAGGAGTAACTGGACTCTTTGCTGGTGCTTCATTGTCTGCATGGCGTGAGTGTGTTTGTGTGAATGGGTGAATGTGAGGTATAATTGTAATGCGCTTTGAGCATTTGATGCAGATGGAAAAGCGCTATATAAATGCAGACCATTTACAGCAGCAGAGCTCGGCGAAGGAGCTGATCCATATTTGTCTCTGAGGTAATCTCATGAACGCACCTTTTCCAGAAGTAGGGACATCAGGTAACATCGGGTCTTTCCGAGCTTCCAAGGGTTCTGAACGCAGCAATATTTCACTGAAAAAAATGATACGTTGGATCAACTTAAAAAAAATTGATGTAATTTTACAGCTAATTTTTTTAGTTTCTCACAATGTATATTTATGATTTTGTAAAGTGATTCCAGCAGATTTAAACTGGAAACCACAATTTTCCATTAGACCAATGTAAATAAGTACTTTGAATGAAGTGCGCTGTGATTCACTTTTTTCAGTGTTGATTTTAGTTAAAAATCTAATGTTCTTTTGTGTTATTTAAGATATACTTTTCACTTGCAATTTCAAGATGTTGTGTTGTTTTTCAGTTTACAGAAATAAAGGAATTGTTTTCAGTCATAATTTGTCTGCAGCGCGTTCTGTTAAAAAAAATCATGAGAAAATCTTACTGTGAGCTCAGAATCATGAATCAAATCGAATCGTGAATTGACTAGATAGTTACATCCATAATATTTACAATCTTTTCATTGTATTGACTGCATCCCTGCTTTCCTATAAAACAGCTGTTTTGCACACTATCAGAAGGTGGACAAAACTGGAAGTTTATGCACCATGTTTTTCTGGAATCACAACAAGAATCTAAGATGACGTTTAAACTGCTGAAAGTCACAAATCACTCACTCATCTTCAATCATTTACTCCAAATAATAAGGGCCACGGGAGGCTGGAGCCTATCTCAGCAGTCAAGGGGTGTGATGCAGGGTACATCCTGCACAGGACGCCAGTCTGTCACAGGGTC
Organism: Thalassophryne amazonica; assembly: GCF_902500255.1. Taxonomy (NCBI): domain Eukaryota; kingdom Metazoa; phylum Chordata; class Actinopteri; order Batrachoidiformes; family Batrachoididae; genus Thalassophryne; species Thalassophryne amazonica. The sequence goes on from NC_047117.1 coordinate 6,187,898, forward strand.
TCACACACAGACAAACACATACACACTCACACGCACACCTACGGACAATTTAAAGTTTCCAGTCCACCTAACGTGCGTATCTTTGGATGTAGGAGGAAGCCAGAGCACCCAGAGGGAACCCACACAGACACAGGGAGAACACATAAACTCCACACAAAAAGGCCACAGGCGGGAATCAATCCCATGACCTTCTTACTGTGAGGCAACCGTGCTAACCATTAAGCCACCATGCAGCCAAGTCACAAATCACTTTCTTTGAAATAACTTTGGCTTTAATTTATCTGGAATGCAAAAAAAAAAAGTTTTTCTAACTTGAACAATAGTAACAACTGTGAAACAGCTTTTCGGATGTCGATCAATTTCAATATTGTGCAGAACGAGCGAACAAACAAACAAACGCACACACACACATGACAGTATGATTTTGTAACCGCAATTTCTAGAAGGGCATTACATGCTTCCAGCAACAGAACAAGAAACTAAACCCGACGTCTTAGCTGCCAAGCAACCATGCAAATTATTTTACATGGAATAGGACAAGGGTTTAATTCTTCTGAAATGCACCAAAGGTTTGGAAATTTAAACAATGCTTCCGCTTCTGGATCGTATTTTTTTGGATTTCAAGAAGTATTGTGTAATCACAGAATTCCATTATGGTCCAGGTTCAATTGTAGGATATTTCAGATTTGCAGACTATGCAGAACAAAGGCCGTTGATGATTGCTGGTTAAAGTTTTATAAATAAACCTGTTGAGCCTGTTTGTGTGTTGTACTGACAGGTGTTTAAGAAGTAACGCCACACTACCTTCAATGTTTAACATACTGTTTACAGTGTGACTGTTCTGCATTTTTTTTTTTTTTTTTTTTTTTACAAATCAGGGCCCATATGCACGAAACATCCTAAGGCTAAAAATAGCTCCTAGTGATGTTATTCTAAGAAAAAACTTAAAATTTGTCAAATTCTTAGACAGTTCTTAGAATTTTCCCTTGGTAAAATGAAAGTTGTCCACAACGCACCTTATGCCTTAAGAGAGCTCTTAAGGCGCCAAACTGGTAAGAGTAGTGAGGAGGACTTTTAAGAAGCCTAAGAGAGTCTTAAACAGACAAGCTGGTGGAAAAGACAGAGAGGAAGCAGAGATATTCTCCGTATGTAGGATAACAGTGAGTCAGCAACACACTACTTGCTTGATCTACGTAATTATTTTAATTTATTGTCCTAATGTATTTATAAATTGTTTAGGTTGTTGTTATCATATACACACACATCAATATTATTATTACCAGTATTATTGATATTTTATTTTATTATTACTTCTATATTGTCATTTGATTTTTAAATGAACAATGGAAATAAGTGTTTTCACTTTCTTGTGTCATGCATGCAATTTTAACGTATTTACAATTATATTATGTACTTACATTGAACTTATTTATAAACTCACACACACTTTTAATTTGTAGATAATCGGCATGTGAATGACATATGTTCAAACATCTTGAAGCTGTGTAACAATTCACTTTGTTGTGAGCTACGTGGAATGAAAGACAGGAGAGAGCTTTTGTCTTTTTGGCACTCTGCCACTAGGAGGTGCTCTTATTTTTCAGCTAAAACAACACAGGGACACCATCAAACATGATACACTTTTCACTTATGGTGACAACATGGTGACACTTAACCAACTGAACTACAAAAACACAATAAATCAACAACACTAACATTTTTAAACTAACATGAACAACAATAGCAACATTTAAAACCCCAAAACCCAGAACTCCCACAATGCATTGCAGCACAAGAATTTACAGGTTGAAACACCTCCTGGCTCACTCTTAGGCTAACATTCCTTTGAGAGGATTTTGAAATGCTTCATGCATACAGGCCCAGGACTATAGTGCACTTAATTTCAGTGCGGAAGGTTCCCAGTTCAAACCCCACCCCTGCCACATTACTCCATGTAATGTGGAGTTGCATCAGGAAGGGCATCCAGCGTAAAACTTGTGCCAAATCAACATGCAGACCCACCTTGGATCTGCATGTGGTGACCCCGAATGAAAAACAAGAGAGCAGCTGAAGGGTCTTACTTTTAGGACTATTCCCAAATGGGCCCTGGATCATATTGGAACTGTGCTCCTGTGTAAGACTCTCAGAAGTGTGCAAAGCCACGGTCCGTAAAGAAGCATGTTGTTCATATTCCTAAAACATTTAAAGTATTTTACAAACTTAAACCCTCATCCAGACAATTATCCTAAAATAAAATTATCTGCAAAGTTGCCAGGCAGATGAGACACGTTTAGCTTCTCATTATGACACCGGAAGCACTTCCAGAAATGGCAGCCACATTCAGGAGAGAAGACAAACAAAAACACGTTGCCCCGGTTCACAAACAAACACGAAGGCAGCGTTAACATCAGCGTGATGGACTTTAAGACCTTCCATTTTAAATGTATTTTTGTTTTATGTTGGCAAATAAAGTGGTAAATATGTAAACAAACTGCTGTGTTTTAAAAGCTTTTAGTTTGTATTTAAATGTTGTACAACCCTCCTGGTAAACATTTCCACCATCCGCTCCTGCTGCCACACAGTAAGTGGATTAAAGACACTGGGACCATTCTGCGTCATAATAAAACAAACATGGTGCGTTTATGACGTAACCTCGGGAGGAAATCGTGTAAAAGTTGTCGTTTTTCGGTGACAGAATCCTGCTGAAGAGGCTCTCTGTGCGCTTTTTCCTCCTCGAACAGTAACTTATTTGGGCTGTGCGTGTGTGAGTGCGTTACCTCACTGCGTGTCCTCGGATGTCCCCTCGCCGTCTGGGCTCCTCGAGCCCAGGCTAAAATGTCGGCCTCAGCCTCTCTGGGTGAAACTGCGCACCATGCGACGAGGAAAACCAAAAGCCGCGCAAAGCAAAAGCAGCGCTTTGCAAACGCGCTTTCGGCTACCGACACATGGAGGAAGTTGGTTGAGTCTGAAGATATGGCGGATAAATGGGACGCAGGCGACAGGACTCTGCCCTCCCCCTCCTCCTCACCCCTGTCCACGCGCTCCCCTCTGGAGATGAAGACTGTGCCACAGCAAAAGCTGCGCTCATGTCAACAAGAAACTTTCAGAGGCCGATCCGCGTGCGTCAAGCGGTGCCGTGCACACAACAGCAGCAGCACGGGAGGACACTTTGCGTGACAAAAACACACTGTGCGTAAGGAGGGCGTGGATCAGCGCGGAGAGCTGTGTCACATTTGTTGTTGTTGTTGTTTGGTGTCGGCGCAGCTCGCTGGTTTTACGCACCGTTTGCGCGCTCCGGTTTTACGCACGGCTCCAGAAACTGACCCGCTCCATAAAAACAGCTGCAAGTCTCACAGACGGATCACAGACACATTCAGTTTGGGTATAATCCACGAAACCTCGTGTCAAGACCGACGACAGGTCGGGCAGTTAGCTTCCGCACGGAGATTTCAAAATAAAAGCAGCGACGAGACGTGTGTGGTGGCGGGGGAAATTTTCCACATTGTTCTTCAAGACTAATAGAAAGAGAAAATAATTTGAGTACACCACATCTGCTGATCAAAAGAGCCAACATCCATTCACTCACTCATCATCAACCGCTTAGTCCATTTAAGGCTCGAGGGGGGCAGGAGTCTGTATCCCAGCAGACATGGGGCGAGAGGTGGGCTACACCCTAGACAGGACGCCGGTCTATCACAGGGGAAGTGATATAACAGTCCACATTTTAATATTGTAAGAAGTGGGGGTGTATTGTAAACATCCTTCACAGGTCAGTAGAAAACACGGTTTTGAGGTCATGGTACTGTTACAGTCATCATACATTCTTGTCAGGTTTCCTCATGTTGATATATATATATATATATATCATACAAAGAATGGAAAAATGTAATAATATCACTTAAAATGGTCGACAGCTGTCTAGAGGATCTAGTTTCTATATACTGAGCACTGTTCTACATTTTTACATGACATTTCATGGAACCACATTAAAAACACACATTTGACCTAAATAAATAAATCAGTCAAACAGTCAGTGTTGCAGTGTTTTGTTTTGTTTTTTAATGGTCCTGCGACCTGATCTCGGATAAGCGGTTGAAGATGAGTGAGTGAGTCAGAGTTTAAATGGTCCACTCTTTGGTACATGTAACATATTGTGTAACAGTTTCATGTTTTTTCTTTCTTTTTTGCACCTCTAATACAAAACAATCAGAAACAAAAGTCAGATTTTGTGTATTTCTTGCTACAAAATTGAGTGGTAAGTAAACAGTGATGCAGTTAATAATGTATAAATAAAAAATGATTAAACCTACCAAGTACCAAAAACAAATAAATAAATACATACACAAATAATAAACCCATTCAGAATCTACCCAATAATTTAGCTTGCATCAGTCAGTGGCATATCTGAGCAGTTCCTTCAGCACCCCCCCCCCCCCCCCCCCCAGGTAAAATGTGCTTGAACCGCCTTTGCATCACAATGTGCAAAATTTTGCCTGCAGTTAATGTGGTTATGGTTCTATCTTAATATCCCCAAAGTCCTCTAATTCTGCGTTTGTGCACTTAGAAACTCATGCATTCATGTTTAGCAACATTTAGGTGTGTGCGTGTGAATATACACTCAACAAAAATATAAACGCAACACTTTTGGTTTTGCTCCCATTTTGTATGATATGAACTCAAAGATCTAAAACTTTTCCACATACACAATATCACCATTTCCCTCAAATATTGTTGACAAACCAGTCTAAATCTGTGATAGTGAGCACTTCCCCTTTGCTGAGATAATCATCCCACCTCACAGGTGTGCCATATCAAGATGCTGATTAGGCACCATGATTAGTGCACAGGTGTGCCTTAGACTGCCCACAATAAAAGGCCACTCTGAAAGGTGCAGTTTTATCACACAGCACAATGCCACAGATGTCGCAAGATTTGAGGGAGCGTGCAATTGGCATGCTGACAGCAGGAATGTCAACCAGAGCTGTTGCTCGTGTATTGAATGTTCATTTCTCTACCATAAGCCGTCTCCAAAGGCGTTTCAGAGAATTTGGCAGTACATCCAACCAGCCTCACAACCGCAGACCACGTGTAACCACACCAGCCCAGGACCTCCACATCCAGCATGTTCACCTCCAAGATCGTCTGAGACCAGCCAGTCGGACAGCTGCTGAAACAATCGGTTTGCATAACCAAAGAATTTCTGCACAAACTGTCAGAAACCGTCTCAGGGAAGCTCATCTGCATGCTCGTCATCCTCATCGGGGTCTCGACCTGACTCCAGTTCATCGTCGTAACTGACTTGAGTGGGCAAATGCTCACATTCACTGGCATTTGGCACGTTGGAGAGGTGTTCTCTTCACGGATGAATCCCGGTTCACACTGTCCAGGGCAGATGGCAGACAGCGTGTGTGGCGTTGTGTGGGTGAGCGGTTTTCTGATGTCAATGTTGTGGATCAAGTGGCCCATGGTGGTGGTGGGGTTATGGTATGGGCAGGCGTCTGTTATCGACGAAGAACACAGGTGCATTTTATTGATGGCATTTTGAATGCACAGAGATACCGTGACGAGATCCTGAGGCACATTGTTGTGCCAACAACCAAGAACATCACCTCATGTTGCAGCAGGATAATGCACGGCCCCATGTTGCAAGGATCTGTACACAATTCTTGGAAGCTGAAAATGTCCCAGTTCTTGCATGGCCGGCATACTCACCGGACATGTCACCCATTGAGCATGTTTGGGATGCTCTGGACCGGCGTATACGACAGCGTGTACCAGTTCCTGCCAATATCCAGCAACTTCGCACAGCCATTGAAGAGGAGTGGACCAACATTCCACAGGCCACAATTGACAACCTGATCAACTCTATGCGAAGGAGATGTGTTGCACTGCATGAGGCAAATGGTGGTCACATCAGATACTGACTGGTATCCCCCCCCAATAAAACAAAACTGCACCTTTCAGAGTGGCCTTTTATTGTGGGCAGTCTAAGGCACACCTGTGCACTAATCATGGTGTCTAATCAGCATCTTGATATGGCACACCTGTGAGGTGGGATGGATTATCTCAGCAAAGGAGAAGTGCTCACTATCACAGATTTAGACTGGTTTGTGAACAATATTTGAGGGAAATGGTGATATTGTGTATGTGGAAAAAGTGTTAGATCTTTGAGTTCATCTTATACAAAATGGGAGCAAAACCAAGTGTTGCGTTTATATTTTTGTATATATATATATATATACACACACACACACACACACACACACACACACACACACACACACACACACACACACACACACACACACACACACACACACACACACACACACACACACACACACGCACAGATAATTAAGTTGTTTGTGTGACACGCCCACAGACTGTCTGCTTTCAGTTTCATTTCAGTCAAATCAAATGCATCTTCCAGCAGGAATCAGGCAAAACAAAGTATGGTTCAAAGTTTTGTGGGAGGTTTTTTTTTTTGTATTTTTGTGTGTGGTTCTGCACAGTTTTCTGTCATCAACAGGAACTGTTCTTATAGAATAAAGTTATCAGTTTGTGGATTGAATCCACTTTCAGACCGGGTTCTGTGGTTCTGCTGGTTTGTTTTATTGCGTCGTGTTTCCGGTGGCGCACGAGCTCAGTATGTCAAACTGACACAGTGAAAACAGACACGGTTCGTACTGACGACACAGTGTCGTCACGGGGGCGTGGTCACACGACCCTCCTTTAAGGACACCGAGAGGACCGAGGCCGTAAACTCAGTAACCCCAACAGGATCTAGATCCAGATCCGGGCCCAGCTGGAACCACTTGATTTCCATATAACGACAGAATACAGTAATAAGAGAGCAGGGAACACACACACACACACACACACACGAAAAACATTTCAATGTGGGACACACGTTTTGCTGCATTTTAATAACTCATAACAAATGAATTATGTTTGAGTCATAACATAACATATAGGAAAGATATTATTATTATTATGTCATAGACACGGTCATAATGTAATCATGTGGGATTATTAATTTGTAATCATGATTTAATAAAATGTTAAAAAAAATTGTGAATGGGAAGGAGATTGTCACTTATTACGTAATAACATGGTAATCAGTAAATTATGTTTTTGTAATGCATTAATGTGGGAATGGGATAATGGGAGAATAGCATTATTATGTCAGTGTCATAACTTAATAACATGGTAATGAGATAATTATGTTGTGATCATGACTTGGTATCATGGGGAAATATCATGACTTAATAATGTCTTAATAATGAGATGATTATGTCACATCATGTCTTAATAACATGGTAATAAGAACATAATGTTGTGCGATGATGACTTGGTAGTGTGGGGAAACAAGATTAATGAGTCATTAACATGGTAATAAGACAGGTATGTTGTCATCATGACTTAATATTGTTGGAATAAGGTAGTGGAGAAATAAGATTGTTATGTTGGAATCATGACTTAATAAAATGGTAATAAGATAATTATGTTGTGGTCATGATTATTTGGTAACTTGGGGAAATAAGGTTATGTTGGAGTCATGACTTAATAACATGACAATGAGATAATGTCATGGTCATGACTTATTAACATGGTAATGAGATAATTATGTCATGACTTAATAACATGGTAATAAGATTATTATGTTGTATCATGACTTGATAACATAATGAGATAATTATGTCACCTCGTGATTTAAAACAAGGTAATAATTGTCAAGTCATGACTTAATAACATGGTAATAAAATAATCTTGTGTTGAGACGTAATAACATGGCAATAAGATCACAATGTTGTGGTCATGATGACTTGGTAATGTGGTAAAATAAGATTATGTTGGAGTCATGACTTAACATAGTAATAAGATTATGTTGTGGTCAGGATGACTTAACATGGTAATGAGAGAATTATGTTGTCTCATGAGAAGTTAGCATGGTAATAACATCATGTTGTGGTCATGATGAGTTAATAACATGGTAATAAGATAATGTGGTGATGATGGGATAATAACATTTAATAAGATATTTGATTCGTGTCATGACTTAATAATATGGTAATGAGATCTCTGTTGTGATGACTTAACAAGATAATTATGTTGTGGTCATGACTTAATATGAATTCACAGTTGTTAATTTTATGTTTTTGATTGGTAACACAGAAATAAGAACTATGCTGTGGTCATGATTCAGTAACATGTTGGAATCAGAATTTATGTATTTTAATATTAAGGATGAGAATGTGACAATTACGTTTTTCTACTTTTATAATAAAACATGGGACGATTAACCCGGATGTTAAAAAGTTTTTGAACTTCAGATGATAAAAATCTAAAACACATTTTGAGGGTGTGTCTGCGCTGTGATGACCGTCGACCTCAGTTGGATTTATTATGAAGGTATTGTTGTGGATTTTGCATAATCTGTGTGTGTATAATGTCCTCTGTTGTGATGAGAACAGTGTGAAGAATGTGTGTGAGCAGGTTTGGAGGAGCCGCGTGGTATTTAGGCCAGTGCATATAGACGTGGTTATTAAATGTTAATGTACTGCTGGCAGAAAGTAGGTTAGTGCAGCAGCACTACAGCCGGTTGTTTTCATACATGTCGGCCTGCAGGCGACTGTGTGCATTTCTATACTGTGGAATAATTCAGCTTCATCCGTTTGAAGTCAAATCTAGGTCATGGGCCAGGATTTCTAGTTAAAGGACAATTCCACCCATTTTAACAGCAGATCTGTGCCATTTGTCAGCTTGAACCAGAACCATTTCAAAGAGAAGCTGCAGTACTCCAGCATGTGAAATATCATTACTCTGTTACAGCTGAGCTGAATTTGTATTTAACAGTTTGTCTTCAACATAAACTAGAAGATGCACTCAGAGTGCATAACTACCAGGGCAACAATAAAATGGAGGGTCACAACTCTGGCTTTCATCCCTTGCCAACCTTTATGATGTCATCGGACAGAAAGGTAAATATGAGATCAAAGGAAAAAAATGTTAAGAAACCGAAGAAATAAAAGAGAAATGATCAATTTTTTTTTGTTCAACTCTTCCTTGACGCAAATTATGTCTCTCAAACATTTTGTCACATGACTTATTGAAGTCAGTTTGGAGAAAGAATCCGAGTGTAATACTTACGTCAGAGCTCAAAGGACAGCTGAATCTTGCCAACGTTAGCATGCAAAGAGAAATCCTAAAAGCTAATGCAGACATGTGAGCTGCATTATAAATACTATTATGGAAATAAACTTGCCAATTCATTATAACATGCTAACACTTGAGGGATAAAGATGGGGGTGGTGGTGGTGATTTTAGCACTAATGCTACAGTCACATTAGCTACAACGGCGACATACAGTTGGCTTTGTAGATTGATGGGCGTTCCTGGGTGTGCCCGCTAATGTCTCCATAGGATCTCTTGTAAATAACTTCAGAGGTGTTATTTGTTTACAAAAACAAAATTTTTAGATTTAGAAGTGTTTCTCACCAGCATTTCAAAAATATGAGAAGCATGTTAGATTTATACAGCAATAAGCTGTTTTGGAGCATTTTCCACCATCTTGGAATAGTTTACTCGATTAAGCTGCCAGCTGATATCACGCTGCCTCTTCACTCAGGCTAGCAGTACCCGTGTCGCATCGCTGAGTATTGACTTCTGGTCTATTTAGGCCCCGCCTAGCTGGCGGCAGAGCGACTGTTGTCTCTTGCCACCTGCCATGATTGAAATTAATGGCAAGTAACCACTTTGCCTCAGTTGCTTGTAGCTAACGTGACCGCACCTTGATGCTAGCTAGCATCATAACTGTTCGTAGTCATACTCTGCAGGATGGACCCATTTACAAATCCACATTGTTGAGTAAAAGGATACTGGTGTAAATAGATTAAAATAAAGAATTCACCATTTTTTAACATTTAAACAAGACCCTCTCAGCATAACAATGTGCACAGTGGCAATAAAAACTACTGGGACATATTTTTTGTTTCAAGTTACATGACAAAAACAGGGTAGTTTGAATATGCCAGCTTCCAAATATAACATCTAGAGCATGCTAACAATAGCGCTTGTGGTTGGCTACATGCTAGCATGTAACCAACCGCAAGTGCGCGCCTGCAGGCCTAAACCAATGAGTAAATTGTATTTAGCTTTTAAAGCGACTCCACCTTATGGGTGATTCTTAGACTACGGGCACTTATGTCCTCTGATCATATTGTATGAAAAACAGAAAAAAGGGGAAATTTCACACTTTTAGTTATCTTTACAATGAAAGTGTGTTAAGAAATTTGTTCTAGTAGTCTATGATGACTTTTTCACCTTTTTTCAGCATCATTATATGCAAATATTGCCATTTTGTGCTTGTCCCACACCCAGACTTTTGATCTTCAATGATAAAAATGAATGCTTAGAAAAAAAAACCCGTTTTTTCTAATGTTTTAAAATATCTCAATAAAATATCAGTAAAATAATCAAAACATAATTGGGGTATTCAATGTCATACAACTGTTGTGATTTTTTTTTTTTTTAAACAAAATGTAGTTGTCCCACACTATTGCCGTAATTTCCACCACAACACTGTAATGTCCCTTTAAACAGTTTGTATGAAAGATTGTTTGGGTAGTTTCTATGGAGATAAACAGTGACATCAGAGCACATGTATATAGCTCCAAATCACAACAAACAGTTGCCCCAAGGCGCTTTATATTGTAAGACAATGGTGTGGTGGAAATTACATTTACAAGGCCAATAGTGCCCGTAGTTAAAGAATCACCCTTATGTTTTCAAGAAAAGCACCCTCCCCACCAAAAAAACCCCACACATGTCCACGTGTCTCCGTGGTGTCGGGATGTATGCTAATAATTAATAACATCAGAACATGAGGCGTATCTTTTTTATTGGGTTGTTCACATATTGTCAGTCACATAAAAGCATTTATGTCATAATAACACAAGGTCACATTGGATTCCATATCAATCAAACACCAACAATGAGAGCTGTGAAGAAGAGTCACGTTGCCATGGTAATTCTATTAGTCTATAAACCAAGATCCGTCTGTGTTGGCAGGAACATTTAACAGATAAACAGCAGCCAATCAACAGAACAAATCTGCCAGAAATGAAAAACTGGACTCCCCCCCTCACTCATTTGTGTGGTGCGTTCACACCAAGGGAGTTTGGAACGCTTCCCTTCCTTCAGTTCAGGTCATCCATCTTATTCAAGAGAAAACAATTCCACACTTGTAGTCGCGGAAACTTAAAATGGGTTTTATGAGTTTTCAAGCACGTTTTCGTCACAGTCAGAATTTAAGTCTGGGTTGACCTTCGCTGACGAAAACCAGACAGCCTTTAGACACAGCGAATGTAATTTTCAACTTAGTGACAAACGTCAAACGCCTTCAGCTGCTAATGTGACCATCGTTACAACCTCAGACAGACTCTGAACTCATGTCCACTTTTTTTTTTTAAATGGGTGGGATAGCATTTTATGCACGTTCCATTTATCCTTTACATTGGTGTGCATATTAAGCAAAGCACCCACTAGAGGGCACTGCAGACCCTCTTGAAAGTTTCAAACGTCAAACATGATAGCGGAAGCTGTAATAAATTTTGTACCATAAAACACATGCAGCGGTCAAGACGGCATAGTTCACAAGATTATATGCTAGCCTCAAGCGTCTAGCCTCTTTAACTCCACCCACTAAAACAAGGGCTGGATCTGATCACATCTGTTGATTTTGAAGTCTGAGCACCATCATCAGCTCGTATGTTGCTGTCGCATATTATATATAAACTATTGTAAAAACTAAATAAATATATATATTAAAAAAAAAAATCCCACCATACTTAACAGTCTTCATTGCGTTCTTTTGCTTAGGGTCATATTTGAGCTTGAACTTTGGTTACATCCCCCAATTTCCAGTGGTATGACTACATTTCATCCAAAACGGACCCAAATACGGGCAAAATGAATGCAAAGTGCCTGAACCAAACGGGTTAAACACCAAAAATGTTGAATATGGGGCTAGTATTCAACGTTGAGGATAAGTATTATCTCGTCACCGTCTCTCTGATTCTTGCTGGCGAAACTGGTGTCAGTCGTTCAGACGGTAACTGTTTCCTGACTTCTTCACAGTGTTTTGTGATCAAACTTTTCATGTGTCATTTCACAAATTTCCAGCCGCTCGACCCAACTGTCCTGTTACGAGCTCAAACCGCCACCACAGCTACGAAGAAGACTGAAGGAAAAGATACAACACAATTTGGTCTTTCTAAAAAGTAGCTGTATATTGATTTAGATTATTTTTGGCTGCAGCAAAGTGGATTTAGAGAGGACGGGGCGGGAGGGAGGGAAGAAAGGACGGCTTGGGCTCGACGGGGGAGGGGACGGGGAGGCGTAGTTGTGGTGGCGGCTAGTAGCCTCGTCATGTCAACCGCCATCAGGAGGCTGATAACGGGTCAAACTGATCCCATGTGGACATCTTTGGAAATAGAAGACTGAAAATGCACGACGGTGTTAATGATGATGAATACTTTGATGATCAGTAAAGTGAGTTTAAAGCAAAGACGCCATTGTTTGATGCTTTCAGTTTGAACAAGTTCAATATTTTTTACAAATTAACTGAGATAAATATTTATACACAGCTCTACAGCCTTACGACATAGGAACTGACCTTTTGTTGGTGTGTGGTTCAATACTCGACTTGTAGGTTTCTTCCATACAGCTACTGAAAGAAACTGAAACAAATGACATTTTTGTTTTGTTATTATCGAACAAATGCCAGGGCTCCAAAACCTCAAAGAACTCTTTAAAGGTTAAATGCTAAATTTGTTTGTTTCAATTGTAAACACTAGATACAGGTGAGCCGTGTGAACTCACAAGTTGGGGTCCACAAAAATCGGACCACGAGTTAATGAAGTTGATAAAACAAATATACAGTGTTTTATACAGTAGTCTAAATTTTCGGGGTCCACAAATAGACCACGAGTAAAGCTGAACCACGACTTACACACGTGTGAGTTAACTGGGTTCACTTGTACTTCAGAAGTGGAATACATTGTGTGATAATAAAATTAAAACTGAACACAGACACAAAACCCACCAAAGACTTCAATCCAAAAATGTTATGGTGGAAAAGTGGACCGACTACAGTACGGCTGCACACCAGCAGGCTGGAACGGGCCAGATTTCATCAAAAGGGGTCGAGTGGAAAGGGACTGAGATCACCATGGCAACGAGGACCTCCAGAGAGGAATGTAGGAGGGAGTTTTTGGTTGAAGTGGAGGCGGGGGGGGGGGCACACTTCATGTTAGAGGTTTTTTTTTTTGAGAGATTCTCACGGCGGCGGTCCAGAGAGTCAATGCTCAGCACACACACCATCACAGATAATAACAGTTACATAAGAAGCTGTGTGGATGCTGAGATGATGATATCAAGGCCCACAGGCCAAAATAAACAACAAAATTAATTTTACACAATGAGACCAACAAAATAAATAACTAGAAATGTAACCAGCACCGGGGGGAACCCCTGAGTGGTTAAGGATTGCACATGTCAGAGATGAGATTCCTCAAGAACAAAAACTCAGCAAACGCACAAACTAAATTCCTTCATTACACATAGTCACAATGTTTAAACAACATTTTACACAGCGAGCTAAACTGTGAGCGCATCCGAGATGAAATCGAGCTCCATTTGAGCCTCGTGAATATTTAAATTATGACCAACATCTACATTATGTCCCAAAGTTACAAATAAAAACAGAACTGATTTCTGAGCTTCAAAGTGCAGCAGCCCGAGTTCCCGTCAGTCTGCAGACTGTGTCCGGGTTCCCGTTGGGGATTTACTGGATCTGAGTTAAGAGGAAAGTTGAGGGGCAGGAATGATGAGGTGTGACATCATACAGTCCTGGAAGAGAAAACAACAGAGCGTCAGCAGTGTCAGGTTTATTTTTGTGTACATAGAAATTGTTTTAGATCTTTGAGTTCAGCTCATAAAAAATGGGAGCAAAAACAAAAGTGTTGCATTTATATTTTTGTTCATTGTAAATGCAGTGTTTCTTTTGATGCCTTTTAAACAGTCATCATACAATCCTTCTTGTGTAGGGGTTTTCAAAGTGTGGGAGAGTGAGGCCCCACCACGACACACATTTTCAACATCGTGTGTTTTTCATTCTTTTACACATGTTAAATATATTTATGTGTTTTTAAGGAACTGTCTATGCATTTACACACCTTACAGCCTTTGTAAACATTTTTAAAGAACTTTCCATTCTTTCACACATTTTACACCCTTTTCAAACATGTTTTTAAAAACTTCAATTTTTACCTTTTGTCATATTTTAAACATCTTTGACATTTAAAATTCTCTGTGTTTTTAAAAACCTTTGGCATAACAAACATTTTAACATAAATGCTAATTAAACTTATACATATTTAGTTTCACATCTTGTTTATTTTTTGTGCCCCCCTGAATAACTCTGGCGCCCCCTGGGGGACACGCCTCACAGTTTGAAAACCACTGTTCTAGTGTATTTTTTATTTTATTTTTTAAGTCCTCTTATGTGTCTTGACCCCCCACGTTTGGAAGCACTGGATGAAGCTGGTCAAAGTGGAACAGTCACATTCCTCTTCAACCTGCCAAAAAACCTCCAGTGCCTCAGAACAGCATCACTCACTGTAACGACAATCTATTTCTAAAAACAGACTCTCCAAGCATGATATTTAACAAGGCTGAGTTTTGAGATAACCCAAAACAAACACACAAACGATGTTCTAAATGCTCAGAAATGACAGAAATGTACAAACATGGGACAGATAGGAGAAACATTTCATCACCGCACTGAGCGAGGTCTCGGAGCATGAACATAAACGGTGGTCAGAGATAACAACGCAACATTCTCTGCTATGACCGGAATGAGTGGCAGGATCACCGAGGTCGGAATGCTGCATTTACATGCAGATTGAAGAAAAAACAAACAAAAAAAACAATACAACAACAACATTTAAAGTAGAATCAATTTGCAGCAGCAATGTTAGCAGACGTCAAACATAGAATATTGTTTAACAGGAAATAAAATGTGGATTTAGTTTGCATGCTTCATATGCTTGTTTGGTGCATCTGTACAAAAAACAGCTGAGAATAAATCAATATCGTCACTGCAGAAAGTGAAACATTTTAAACTTTTGTCTTACATGCATGTAGGACAAATGTTGATCTGACAGCGGTGCTGGACTATTTCTTTTTGTCATCGAACCAACAAATATTTAGTACCACTAGATGTCGCTCTAAAGCACCAGCATCCCCAAGACCACTCCCAATTCTGGTCCAGGCCCATTTAGCCTCTAAATGTGGTTTCTTGTGGAAAGAATTTCTGGAAAGTCACTACTCTCTGCCTTCTTGCGCACACAGCAGCATGTGATCTGTCACTACTAGCTCCGTATGAACATCATGAGAGACGACGGTTTTGCAGGGTAGAACTCGCATGCATTTAACGTAAACACGCTGACAGTCTATGAAAAGGAGGAACAGAAAAGCTCAGTTTACACCCACATTCTCTGCAGAAGACACCTTTACGGCACTAAATCTTTACATCAAAAATATTTTTAAAATATAGTCAATGGCGCCTTTAACTCTCTGAACAGTTCTGGAACCTGAAGCTGTCTCTGAATTTATCCAGGAAGGTTGATTTTCAACAAAGTGGTTCTCAGCGATTTGGCTATTGGATTAGGACGGGCCACCGACACCAACTGAAGCTTCACTTCCACAGAGGAGTGTAAGAGCTTGCTGGTGGGTGGGTCACTTATCATTTTGAGGGTTGCCATGACAAACTCACTTCGTTTACTCCCAGAAGTAACGTAGATACCAGATAGTCTCATTCTTCAGCTGAGGACCAAAAAGTGGGTTAGCCTGAGCCAGAATGGCTATCAACCAACTGCAGACAGAGAAAGAGAGAGAAGGTAAATGCTATAAAATATTCTTCTTATTGATGGCAAAACTGATTTTAGTTCTTATCCAAAAGCAGCAGCATCCTGGTGCAGATTAGCAGACCAGAGTTTTTCTGAGGCTCTGCAATTGAACTTGTGTCATCACCTGTGACCGTCTCCAGGATTGCGTGAATAAATTAAAAATGGAGTTTATTATAATAGTGTACAATCGCCAACCACTTTATTAGGTACACCTGTATAATTGCTCACTAACACAAATAGCTAATCAGCCGATCACGCGGCAGTAACTCAATGCAATTAGGCATCTAGATGGGTCCAAGACGACTTGCTGAATTTCAAACAGAGCATCAGAATGGGGAAAAAAGGGGATTTAAGCGACTTTGAACGTGGCATGGTTGTTGGTGCCATACGGGCTGGTCCGAGTATGTCAGAAACTGCTGATCTACTGGGATTTTCATGCACAACCATCTCTAGGGTTTACAGAGGACAGTCCAAAAATAAGATATCCAGTAAGCGGCAGTTATGTTGCCAAAAATGCCTGGTTGATGTCCGAGGAGAATACTAAGGTGATCGCCAGCAGCTAGAACTGAGCTTCACTAATAGACCCAGAATTTAGATGAAGTGAGGCAGAGACCTGTTCCATTGCTAATAACATGAGTTAAAGGGATAGACGCATAGTTCCAGACTATGCTAGTATGCTAGCCATACAAGAGGGAGAACAGATTAAGTCTGGACTTCAATGTCTCTCATCTGTTTTATCGCCACAGGGAGATCATGCCACAAAACAGGTGCATGATAAGAGAAGACGTTTGATTCACCCTAGGGACACAAAGTCGTGAATCTTTGTCCCTGTGTATCAGTGGCTGATACACAGGGTGTAATTAGGTCAGATAAGTAGGGAGGTGCGAGTCCGTGAATTATTTTGTAGCTTAGTAACAGAACCTTAAAATCTGACCTCACAGATACAGGAAGCCAGTGAAGAGACACCAAAAATCAGTGTAGTCAAACTTTCTGCTTCTTGTCAAAACTCTGGCAGCAGAGTTTCGCAGTTCTGAAGGCAAAAGTGGGTCCAACCCAGTACTAGCAAGGTGTACCTAATAAAGAGGCCGGTGAGTGTATATAGTGCATAAAATGTGGTGAAAAGGCCTGATCTAGCCTGGAGGAGATACCATTATGTTTAGCTTTAGTATAAGAAATGAACAAACTGGACGAGAAATGTAATTATTGCAGTTGATGCACATAAATGGGAGGAGCTAAGTCAATTAAAAATAATTCACTCGATGAGCCAAGTTGACTAAAAAGGACTGAACACAAAAAGGGCCTCTGAAACGACTGACCCAGCAGACGTGAATGAAATCCATTTCTTGTTTTCAGATTGTGATCTTTCTGTGGGGTTTGGGTCCCCCTGGTGGCGACATGCTCAGTTCACTGGGAGAACAGTGGCGTTACGCTATATTTTCCCATCAGTCTTGTTCATTTTAAAATACACAGATGAAGGGGGGGGATGATTACTAAGTTTTCCTAAAAAAAGCTTCTCAGTCCTTAAGTTATTTTTTTTTTTAATATTTTATAGTATGATCTATAAATTTTTTTTTTGTCTTTGCTGGTGTCAGAACAAGTCCACTGGATCGAGACACATTCAAAATGAATTATAGTTATGTGCAGGCACAGGAAGATCACTGGATTTATGCTGCAATACGACACTTTGCTTTTACTTAAAGATAAACTTCAGTGCTTAGCTCAGTGAGTCTGCATTAATAAAAAGATGGGTTTACCCAACAGTGACAAACTGTGGCTGGGTGGAAGGAGGGAAAGAACGCATGCATCAAAACTGAAAGAACTGTTCATGGAGATGTGCAATACCATGGAACACCATGTGATGGAGTAATCATATAGTTAAAATCTTAATTCACCCATCGCTTAGTTATGGTTTTCTGCACAGTGTGCTGAGAATCTGTGCAAAACAGATTTGTTTTACTTTATCACAGTGTAAACAGAATCAGTTCAACAGGACTATGGCACCAAAGTCCCACCACAGAAGAAGAAGCAGAACCGTTTTTACTCACAACAGGTAGCAGCAGATGGCTGTGAGGATCAGACTGGTGACAATCACACTGTTAAAAACAAAGTAAATGAAGTGAGTAACGCTACGTGAGCACGTCGAGCAGAAACTTATCACTGCATCTTAATATACAGCTGCCTGAATGTGTGTTTTCTTAATCTGGATCTGAATCCAGACCAAGACGTGTCAAATGACTCACTAGCAGAGAAGATGTTTGAAGCAATTAAAAAAAGGGTTATGAAACCAGACTCACAGTATCTCAGTGTATAAATCAACATTTCAAAATGCTTCATTTTGAGAGAGCCTCGTGTTTCACATCCTTTGTAAATGCATTACAAAGAAGAAGCATATTCTAATTATTTATCAATGTAAAAATTCAATAAAAATCCTCTGCAGAAAGCCCCTCTTTCTCCAAATAAGTGACAACTATTAGGAAAAGTACCTCCTTTAGATTTGGCTGAGGTATTACCATGATACAAAGGGGTTTTTTGGGACATGACATGGAAGCAATTTCAGTCATCTCTCCTCAAGCAGACATATTTTTTGTTTTTGTTGCTGTGGAATCCCAATGGCATCATCAGGATTCCCCGAAGATCCTCAAGGTTAAATGTGAAATCAGGATCATCGTAAAAAAAAAGTGCAATCTTCCATCACAAGTGCCAACACACAGATTCAAATTAAAATGAGATAACAGCAAACATTTAGAGGTAGTTCCAAATAACTCAAACCTCTCCAGATATCTTTCCTACAAAATCTCTTGGTGTTCTGCACAAGATTGCTGTAGTTTTTATGATTCTGAATTTGGCTGCCACTTCCAAATGTGTGCTGCACAAGTTTGGATTCTAAACAAGTCTAACCTGCTTAACGTCGCTGCAAAATCACATTCTCTGAAACGGACCAAGGTCAGTGTTCAGGTTTAATAACTGTCAGAAGTCATCTTTATCCAACCATTTGAATATGGCACAGCTTCCAAAAACGCCACTTCATTTTATGCACTTCTGGAAGTCTGAGACGAGACTGGAATTCTGATATTGTACACATACATCTGCAAAAACCTGCATATGCGCATTTTCCCTACAAAGAGGAGAAAATACTTGGCAAATATTTCAAAAAGCCATTAATTAGAAATTAATCATAACGCTCAAACATAAACTAAAAATATGAGCATACAAAGCCATTTATGGATGCAGAGGCCTTGAACAGCTAAAGATGCTTCTGTAGCAACATATTAGACATATATGAACATCTACAGTCAGCCGGGAGTCCATTAAAGGGCGTTTTTATTTTTGTCCTGTGAGTTAACACAGAAGAAAAAAATAATAATAATAACGGGTTTAAAGGGGAAAAACCCATCGCCGATCATTAAGAGTTAATTAACGGATCTCAGCCACCTACCCCCGGTTTGGTCCTTTGGGCACCAAAAACGGTCCCACGACCCCCACCAGCGCCCATAATGTAGTGAAGCAAATCATCGGCAGGGCCAAAGAGTGAGACACCATGATTTCAGCCGCACACAACCGCAAATATATTAATTCAGGACGAATTCTATCCGTGAAAAATAAAACGCATCAATGGCTGCTGAGCCAGCCCGTCACTTCCGCACTGCTCCCGCCCAACACAGCCTATCTGCCATTTCATTGGTCCGTATCCATCATATAGCGCTATCTGATTGGCTCAGCCAGCTGTCTTTCATTATTACAGACTGGCTGATGAGGAACGAAACCCAAACAATGAAACTCGTTTAATCGATATTTTAATCATAAAAATAATGAATTAACTAAAAAATATTGCTATAAATATTATAATACACGTTCCCTCAGCAAATCACTAAAGTTAGATTATGTTAAAATTCAGTGCAATAACTTTCAACTCAGCAAGTCAATGAAGTTATTTTATAATTCAGTATATTAACTTTCCATCAATGGATCACAAAATCAACATCTATCATATAATATATATGTTATTATATGAAGCTGCCCACTTCCCCACCACATTCAAAAATACTGGACTTTCTTAATTTTAAGTATATATATATATATATATATATATATATATATATATACGAGGTCTGTCCATAAAGTATAGGTCCTTTTAATTTTTTTCAAAAACTATATGGATTTCATTCATATGTTTTTACGTCAGACATGCTTGAACCCTCGTGCACATGCGTGAGTTTTTCCACGCCTGTCGGTGACGTCATTCGCCTGTGAGCACTCCTTGAGGGAGGAGTCGTCCAGCCCCTCGTCGGAATTCCTTTGTCTGAGAAGTTGCTGAGAGACTGACGCGTTGTTTGATTAAAATTTTTTCTAAACCTGTGAGACACATCAAAGTGGACATGGTTCGAAAAATTAAGCTGGTCTTCAGTGAAAATTTTAACAGCTGATGAGAGATTTTGAGGTGATTCTGTCGCTTTAAGGACTTTTCACGGTGCGAGACGTCGCTCAGCGCTCTCAGGCGGCGTCATCAGCCTGTTTCAAGCTGAAAACCTCCACATTTCAGGCTCTATTGATCCAGGACGTCGTGAGAGAACAGAGAAGTTTCAGAAGAAGTCGGTTTCAGCATTTTATCCGGATATTCCACTGTTAAAGGAGATTTTTTTAATGAAAGACGTGCGGACGGGTCCGCGCGTCGGCTCGCAGCTGCTGCGACGCTCCGCCACAGGAAAAACACCTCCATTGGAAGCCTTAAGGACAAGTTGGAACATGTCCAGCTGTTAAACAATTTCTCATATACTCACTCCACTGAAAGCCATCAAAAGCCGCCTGGATTTTACAAATGGTTATCAACACGGAGGTGTTTTTCCTGTGCCGCCGCACCGCGCCGGCTGCGTCCCGACGCGCGGACCCGTCCGCACGTCTTTCATTAAAAAAATCTCCTTTAACAGTGGAATATCCGGATAAAATGCTGAAACCGACTTCTTCTGAAACTTCTCTGTTCTCTCACGACGTCCTGGATCAATAGAGCCTGAAATGTGGAGGTTTTAAGCTTGAAACAGGCTGATGACGCCGCCTGAGAGCGCTGCACGACGTCTCGCACCGTGAAAAGTCCTTAAAGCGACAGAATCACCTCAAAATCTCTCATCAGCCGTTAAAATTTTCACTGAAGACCAGCTTAATTTTTCGAACCATGTCCACTTCGATGTGTCTCACAGGTTTAGAAAAAATTTTGATCAAACAAAGCGCCAGTCTCTCAGCAACTTCTCAGACAAAGGAATTCCGACGAGGGGCTGGACGACTCCTCCCACAAGGAGTGCTCACAGGCGAATGACGTCACCGACAGGCGTGGAAAAACTCACGCATGCGCACGAGGGTTCAAGCATGTCTGATGTAAAAACATATGAATGAAATCCATATAGTTTTTGAAAAAAATTAAAAGGACCTATACTTTATGGACAGCCCTCGTATATATAAAGGAATGTAGGTCGACCTAAAAATAAAAATGCAGCACTTTGTTATACAGTACTACATTTTTAAATAAATGAATGTAGTAAAGTGTTTTGTATGAGACTGGGAAATGTTTCAGTGGACAAATGTTTACATTCCCATTGCAGTTTCCTGGAATTTGTGCTGGTTTTATCTGATCAGCGTGCCAGAGATGTACCTGATGTCCACGAGTCAGTGTCTTTTTGTTAGAGGTGAGAGGGTCTTACACCTGGCTTCTCAAAGCTTCAGGGCCCATCTGCAGCTCCTGAGAGTCAGATAACAGTTGGGGGCAGGTGGAAGTGACGTGGCAAGTTTATCTTTAGTCTGCTCCAAGGTAAATTTAATTTGCAGCAAAATAAAATAAAATTATAATAATAAAAAAATCAATCAATCAATCAAATTCAGGTGCAGACACAGCAGGAGACAGAAGACTCAGAAAGTAGGACTTTTACTTTAAAATATAAGCAAAAACCAGGAAGTACCAGCACTGCTCTTTGTGATGCCACAAGGCAAACAAGTCAGAAATAAAAGGAAGATCTATTTCAAAATAAAAGTAGACGTTTTGAAGTAGGCCCATTTCAGAAGCAAAGTGTATCTAAACTCAAATGCTCTCTCACCACAGAATTATAGTCAAAATCTGGCTTTGTGTGAGCTATGAAACACATCATAAAGAGAAATCAATACTTTAGTTTTGATCAGTTGATAATATTCACAATAATGCTTTAATATCAGTGGTAATCAAGATCTGGATGTGGATTGTAGATCATTTTATCTATTTTTGCTCTTGTAAATAGTGATGAAAAATATATATTTTTTCAATATTTTGATTAAGCTTAAAAATAACTTGATGATCGTCATGAAACCACACATACAAATAAAAGTTACGACACACAATACATAACTGAAATTTTGGGCTGATCTGGATTCGGATTCAGATCTGATACATTTAAATTTACATTTGCAGTGATGTCAGTATTTGTATTGTAAGAAACAGGACAACAAGCATGCATTAACTGTAGTTCATTTAAATGCAACATTACAAGCACTTAGACAGAAACACGTGATCTCTGAGTCCCCATTTAGTTTAACGGGCCTAATACTTTTGCTAAGTGATATAATGGACTTAATAATCATAATAACTAGTTAAACTGAATTTCAGGAGGCCTACAACTAAATAGAGTTCCAAAAGGCAATACTTTTATTTTGAAGGTCCTAAAAGCAAGTCATTGTGGCCGTCAGTGCTTTATTTTGAAAGGAATAAGTGTGGTGACTGGGCAGAAGAAACTTCTGCTGCTTCACTGGTGCGCTTCTGTGTTTTATGAAGACTGACTCCTGTAATCTATTGTGTTTTTTAAAGCTATAATTTTAGTTAAAATAAGCAGCTGTCATGTCAGATGGCAGTAAAACCTGATGAATTTCACCAGAAACATCTGCCGGCTGCTGGGTTTAACAGGCTGTGAGTAAAACTTGCCATCAGATATTTTTGCTGAATTCTACCGATACCTGAGTGAGAGATTTGTCGATACTTAATGTGATATTTGTGTAACTCAGTCTGACTTGTGTGTGGAGGTTATTAACTAAACCGTATAGTGGAGTGTGAGATATTTACTGAAAATAAAACTGAAAGCATGACAGCATTCATGTAAAATTATTAAATTATGGGGTGAATTGCAACTGGAGTATGTCAGTGTTAATTTGTCATCTCCTTTTTTGCTTCACTCTGTTCAGAGGAAATGAGGTTGTAGTTAACGTGAGTTTGCCTGCATGTTGTTTTTAGAAAAACAAGTCCTGAAAAATTTCATTAATTCTTGAGCCACAAGAAAATATCACATATGGTCTTCCTATTAAAGATGCATCACCATTGAAGAGTTTCTTGCATTTGAGATGCTGATTCTTTCAGAATGTACAAAGAATTTGTATTTTTATTTATTTATTTTGTTGTTTAATTTTTAAGGGCTAGTAATTAAAAAATTTGGATTGTGTTTGGACATTTGACTCATTTGTGTCTCTGCTGTGCTTCATCAACTTTTTACATCTGTCGGGGTTGTATTTCTGGAGATATTAAAGTTAAGGAAATATTAAAATTCCACGAGTGAACAAATTTTAAATGCTCAAAATTCAGCCAAAATGTTTGACATAGTTTTTGGTGCAAAATAATGTATCTGTCAAAGCTGAGGTGATCTGGCAACAGTTCTGACACTGAATGACTCAAGCACATTCTAAATATTCAAGTTATATCTACAATGAGGGAGCTTTTGTTTGCCATGAGGCTAATTGTTGTTAGCTTACCCTGACTTTTTACAGAGAGTCAGTGTTTTTGGTACAATAAACGAATGCGTCACATTCTGAAATGCAAATTAAACCTCAGAAAGACAGATGAAGTTCTCTGCATGATTAAGAATAATTTTATTAATCCCAAAGGAAATTGTTTGACCTTAAACTTTAGGGGCTATGTGCACTGCATTCCTGTAGCGCTTTTCCATCTGAAGCAGATGCTCAAAGTGCTTTACAATGATGCCTCACAGTCGCCCAGTCACATGTCAGCGTGCTGCCATGCAAAGTGCTGAAATGCTCACCACGAGCAGCTCAGGGTTTAGGAGCTTTCCCAAAGGGGCCTTAATGATTTTTTTCCCAGTCTGATAGGGATTTGAACCGAGCATCCTCAGGTCTCAAGCCCACCGCCATCACCGCCCTAACTTTCTGTCCTTGTCGCTCACACTGTTTGTTTGACAGCAGTAAGTTGGCTGCAGGACTGGGCGTGAACTCACCAGACCATCAAAATTTGACTGGTAAATAAGTGTGCACTAATTCAACAACAATTTTCAGAAACGAGTTTGACCAAAGCAGCATTTGTCATGTGATCAACCTTTAGTGAGAACATCAGTCCTGTCTTTAAAGTTTAAAAGACCATATGAAAGATCACGCACAGTTAAACGGACTTAAGAATTTGTGTGATTGTTCAGCCTTTGCCTCTTATTTCTAGATGATGGTAAAAGCTCAGGCAAGCAGCCTGGAAAATGCAGTGTGTGAATGAAAGCCAGAGGTCAGCCAAATGGTTGACCTCTGGCCGACCTTTTGGACCAGATGGGGTTGAAATGAAATTCCTTGAACTTGAATGAATTTTTAACAGAGAGCGAACCTTTTAGCAAAACTGACCTGTCAGTCAGGGAGGTGACCAAGAACCTGTCACTCTGTCAGAGCTCCAGCATTCCTCTGTAGAGAGACGAGAACCCTCCAGAAGGACAACCATCTCTGCAGCGATCCACCAATCAGACATGTATGGTAGCGTGGCCAGACGGAAGCCACTCCTTAGTAAAACGCACATGGCAGCCCACCTGGAGTTTGCCAAAGGGCACCTGAAGGACTCTCAGACCAGGAGAAATAAAGTTCTCTGGTCTGATGAGTCAAAGATTGAACTCTTTGGCGCCATGTTTGGAGGAAACCAGGCACCATCCCTACAGTGAAGCATGGTGGTGGCAGCATCATGCTGTGGGGATGTTTTTCAGCAGCAGGAACTGGGAGACTAGTCAGAATTGAGGGAAAGATGAATGCAACAATGTACAGAGACATCCTGGATGAAAACCTGCTCCAGAGCGCTCTTGACTTCAGACTGAGGCGATGCTTCATCTTTCAGCAGGACAATGACCCTAAACACACAGCCAAGATATCAAAGGAATGGCTTCAGGATGACTCTGTGAATGTCCTTGAGTGGCCCAGCCAGAGCCCAGACCTGAATCTGATTGAACATCTCTGGAGAGATCTGAAAATGTCTGTGTACCGACTGTAGAAGAATTTTTAGGTCCTTATTTGAACTATGATGAACTATCAAGTGTCCTGATCCGAACTGTATGTCCTCTGGTTGAACTAGCAGGTGTTCAACCCCAAAAAAAAGGGGCTCTATTAGTCATTCAGTCTGTCAGGGGCTTTCCAAGGCCTCTTAGGTGCTTTCCCGCAGGCCACGTGCGAGGGGCCTCGGCCAGCTGCACCTGTGGCTGAGGCCACGTGCGGGGGGCCTCAGGCCAGCTGCACCTGTGGCTGAAGGTCTTTTAAAAAAATCAGTTGTAAATCCTTCACGTTTTAATGGGAGCGTTTGTCACATTGAAATAATGGCCTAACACCTGCTTAGGGTTCACTAGAGGACGCTTCCAATAGAAAACCATGTCTTGGGAATGAAATAAATAAAAAAGTCGAAGGAGGAGCGATGCCCGCGGGTCTCCAATAAATAGATGAGCGCGGTTGTCACATATTCAGTCTCTCTAGAGGACTCAGTTTGTCTAAGCTCTGTGTCGAAGGCTTAAATAAACTTAAAAACTCTGTGCATTTTATCTTGCTTAAGGCTGAATTATTCTAAAGTGTTGTGTCCTTTTCTAGCATATCACTTGCAATTAGTTTGTGTTATCTAAAAGACGACATCCCGAGAAGACTAAAGACAAACCACGGCACGACGCTCCCCATCCAACCTGATGGAGCTTGAGAGGTGCTGCAAAGAGGAATGGACCAAACTGCCCAAAGATAGGTGCACCAAGCTTGTGACATCATATTCAAGAAGACTTGAGGCTGTAATTGCTGCCAAAGGTGCATCAACAAAGTATTGAGCAAAAGCTGTGAATACTTATGTACACATGATTTCTTAGCTTTTATTTTTAATAAAATTGCAAAAATTTCCAAAAAACATTTTTCATGTTGTCATTATGGCGTGTTGTGAGTTGAAGAAAAATGAATTTACTCAATTTTGGAACAAGGCTTTAACATAACAAAATGTGGAAGAAGTGAAGCGCTGTGAATTTTTCCAGATTCACCATATATTGTGATACGCGCTGTGATTACTCTCTATGTGGGTAAATACAATCCAAAATATACAACAGAATGGGAAAGGAAAACCGGTACCAAAACGTTTTGTTGTTACTTCAAATTAGTGATGGCTAACTGGTAACACTGCTAAGGAATATTTAGAAACTTGGCTGAGAAAAGATGCTATTAAACATTGGAGTCAATCCTGATAAAGTAGCTCAGTCTGGAAGCTAAAAAAAAAGTGCTATTCAAGTTTTTCATCCTTCAGTTAGCAATAAATAGGATGCATTAAAGCAAATATTTTTGTTTAAATGAAGCCAAAATGAGTTAATTGAAAACGAGACACAGAAGGAGTCAATCTTCATAACTTAATAATAATCCGGCATGAATATCTTTAAACAATCAAATGTGATAAACTATTGGATCTTATATATTTTTGTGGACCGACATCCTTGAGCTCCTAAATTCAGCTTCAGTTCGAACAACGTTCGTGGGAAGTACAGAACACAAACATCAGTCAGGTTCTAAGTCCAAGTTCTAAGTTTTTAGCTTGTTTTAGAGCTAAAAAAAAAAAAAAAGAAAGAGAAAAGGGTGTTTTGTAGTCATATCTCCTCATAGTCAAACACAAACAGACAGCTGGAGGTTGAAGATTTTGGCTGAAAACGCCGAAGCACAGATGGTGTTTTTCACACGGAGTTCAAAAGGTAAAAAGTTGTTGTGTGGGCCGCCAGAAGAGGAGGTACTGCTGGCCCACCACCAGAGGGCGCCCTGCCTGAAGTGCGGGCTTCAGGCACGAGAGGGCGCTGCCGCCACGGACACAGCTGTCACCCATCTACTCAACATCATCTCACTCCATAAAGACCAGACGTCATCTCCACCTCGTTGCCGAGATATCATACTTCATAGGAGGTACTACTCTCAGCCTTTTTTTTGAGATTTATAAATCTGTGATTGTGAGTGTTTGCAGGAGAACCGGTCGTTTTGGTGGAGGCTGTGCATGACGGCGCTCCTTTTCCTCTGAGACCACTGCAACGTGTTGAGTGAGAGGTGAAGGTGGCATTCCCACCGTTGTTGTTACTGGGTGTACACACACCCACACTTGACTGTCTTTGTTCTTCGCCAGCAGTACCAGATCCGACAGTCGGGGACGGTGATCACCTGGGAATTGGGGACTTGGCGGCTCCAGTATTCACCAGGTTCTGTGGCAGCGGAAATCGTGTGGTTCCGGCTCTTCTCAGGACAGACGTCTTCTATCCTCGAGCCTGCCCACACGTCACCTCTGTGTATTGACTGTTATGATATTCTGTGATTGTCTGTATGTTCGTTGTGCACATTCACAACATTAAATTGTTATATTTTGGCTCATCTATTGACCGTTCATTTGCGCCCCCTGTTGTGGGTCCGTGTCACTACACTTTCCCAACAGTTGTGGCCAAACGCCAGCCAGGCGTCTGCTGACTAAACACACCTCAGGTGTGCTCCAGGCTCCAGTCTTCCATCTGCTGATGAGATGGAGTTCAATTCTGAGGCTGCAGCTGGAAGATAAACTTTGGTTTTAGCTTTAATATCTACCAGATATTTAACTGCACAGAGGGCCAGACCTCCAGTTACAAGCATATCTATTGGCGATGCACTGTTAAAAAAAAAAGTAACTAAATAAATAAATCAATTCAGTTGTTTTTATTGAAAAATTCTGGCAGCTGTGGTTGCTGGGGGAATTCTGTAAAAATTACAGTGAATATGTAAATGGTTTTACATAAAATATTTTACAGTTTAAACCTGTGATTTACAAAAAAAAAAAAAAAATCAATTTTAAAACTGTAATTTTAATGCTCCTTTCCTGCTGAATTAGCATGGCCATGCTGCTATTAAAATATTTTTTTATCTGTAATATTTACACATTTAGTAAGACCCTTCAGCTCTGTTGTTTTCACTCTGAGTCGCCACAGCCGATCCAAGGTGGGTCTGCACGTTGATTTGGCACAGGTCTTATGCCGGATGTCCTTCCTGATGCATCTCCGCATTACATGGAGAAATGTGGCAGGTGTGGGGTTTGAACGGGGAACCTTCCGCACTTAAACCAAGTGCACTAACCACTTGGCCTGAGAGAACAGAAATAGTCCACGTCACAGAGATTTGAGGAGAATGAGCGCCTCCAGATTTAATTCTGTTACTGTCATGTTTAAAAGTATGTTACTTACTAACAAATACAGTCCTATCTATCTATCTATCTATCTATCTATCTATCTATCTATCTATCTATCTATCTATCTATCTATCTATCTATCTATCTATCTATCTATCTATCTATCTATCTATCTATCTATCTATCTATCTATCTATCTATCTATCTATCTATCTATCTATCTATCTATCTATCTATCTATCTATCTATCTATCTATCTATCTATCTATCTATCTATCTATCGCTTATTAAATAATAATTACAATGCAGAATGAACCTGTTCTTTATTTTTGCTTGCTAGTTATTATAATGCAAATATATGGAACAGATAAGCTAGTAATTGTCTATTTAGAAGATAAAATCTCTGCAGAAAGGTCATTTTATGTTTAAATATCCTCAAAATGAAGTCAAACAGACATCAGCTTTTTTCAAACCCTTAATTTACAGTGTTTTACCATATTTGTGAAAATTATTATCTGTAAACCTGTGCCAAATATCAATGCGGATCTGGTTGTATCTGCTGTGGCTGTGTTTTTGGTAATACAATTTTTCTGTGTTTAAGTTAAAGTTACAGTCATTTGTAAATTCCACAGTGGTATATGATTATTTTAACACATTTGTACTGATTCACAATTCAGGTTCATTCCACATTTTACAAATTAAACTCTACTCCATTGTTTTTTCTTTTCTCAGTTTTTTATGTCAAGGTTTTACAGGATTTCAGTTTTAATTTCACACTTTTTTTTTTTACAGTGTAGGCTCAATGGTTTAATCACTGTTTGAACTAGTTACCTCCTGACACATAATAATAATATAATAATAATAATACAAATTTGGTTGTTGATGTTCTTCTTAAGAACAAAACCATGTTAAGCCAATATTTATACTTGAAATGAGATTCCTGGGAAGTGGAACTCACACGGTGATGAATCAGGAGCTGCCGGCTTCAGATCGCTTTGGTGCACCATCAAAATCAAAATCTGTCTCCTGTTGGTGTTTAATTTGAAGCCGTGCAAATTCAGAATCAGAGTACACTTCGTGACCCCAAGACACCTACTGATTTGGTGGTCAAAGGTCAAGGTCACTGGAGCGTACTTTGCAAAAATCTTGTGAGCGCAGTAACGTCTTTCCTCATTGCCTGATTGTCACTGATCTTGGTACGTGTGTTTGTCATATCAACCATAAGAGGCCTATTGATTTTAGGGTCAAAAGGTCAAAATCACTGAACTGTATTCTGTAAAAGTCTATGGACAAGCATCACTTCTGAAGGATAAACTTATCAGCGTTTCTCCAGGGCACACATATTTATTCAGGCGCTTTTGCACCAACTTAAAAACAGTGAATCAGTCATGAGGTGTTATTTTTGATTTATTGTTTCCTCAGGCGGCTCTGTGCATGTGAGCAATTCGAGCGGTGAAACAGGTTTTAGGAAAACAGCTTTTCTTCTGTATTTACGAGGTCTGTGAGAAAAGTATCGGACAACTATGTGGATTTGAATCACGTGTGATTACATCAGACAAGCTTGAACCCTCGTGGGCATGCAAGAGTTTTTTCACGCCTGTCGGTTACATCATTCGCCTGTGGGCAGGCTTTGAGTGAGGAGTGGCCCACCCTCTCATCGGAATTCCTTTGTCTAACAACTTGCTGAGAGACTGGCGCTTTGCTTTATCAAAATTTTTTCAGAACCTGTGAGGCAGATCGAAGTGGACACCATTCGAGAAATTCAACTGGTTTTCGGTGAAAATTTTAATGGCTGATGAGAGATTATGGAGTGTTACTGTCGCTTTAAGGACTTCCCACGGAGCGGGATATCGCGCCACGCTCTGAGGCGCCGTCGTCAGCCTGTTTCGAGCTGAAAACCTCCAAATTTAAGCCTCTGTTGACCCAGGATGTCGTGAGAGAACAGAGAAGTTTCAGAAGAGCTCGGGATCAGCAGTTTATCCAGACATTCCACTGTTAAAGGAGATTTTGTAATGAAAGATGTGCGGAGGGATTGGCGCGTCGGCAGGCAGCCGGCCACAGGAAAAAAACCTCTGTTGGAAGCCTTAAGGACAAGTTGGAACATGTCCAGCTGTTAAACAATTTCTCAGATACTCACTCTACTGAAAGCCATCAAAAGCTGCCTGGTTTTTACAAATGGTTATCAACACAGAGGTGTTTTTCCTGTGGCGGCGCGCCGCGCCAGCTGCCTGCCAACGCGCCAATCCGTCCGCACGTCTTTCATTACAAAATCTCCTTTAACAGTGGAATGTCCGGATAAACTGCTGATCCTGAGCACCTTCTGAAACTTCTCTGTTCTCTCACGACGTCCTGGGTCAACAGAGGTTTAAATTTGGAGGTTTTCACTCGAAACAGGCTGACGACGGCGCCTCGGAGCGCTGCGCGACATCCCGCTCCGTGGGAAGTCCTTAAAGCGACAGTAACACTCCATAATCTCTCATCAGCCGTTAAAATTTTCACTGAAAACCATCTGAATTTCTCGAATGGTGTCCACTTTGATCTGCCTCACAGGTTCTGAAAAAATTTTGATAAAGCAAAGCGCCAGTCTCTCAGCAAGTTGTTAGACAAAGGAATTCCGACGAGAGGGCTGGACCACTCCTCACTCAAAGCCTGCCCACAGGCGAATGACGTAACCGACAGGCGTGAAAAAACTCACGCATGCACACGAGGGTTCAAGGTTGGCTGACATAATCGCACGTGATTCAAATCCATATAGTTTTTGAAAAAAATAAAAAGGTACGTTATTTTTCTCGCAAACCTCATATCTTTTAAAGCCACGAGCTCCACTGTTCTATTTTCTTCTCAAAATGAAGGAAATAGTTTTTATCTGACTGAGCGCTCATTTTGTGTTGTCATGTTGATGTTGTTCTTATGTTCCTGCTCAAAATGTGAAGTATTTGAGGGGCTCCAGAAACTACAGTCAGTCGGAGCAACAATAAATGATTACTGGATTTAACTTTTAATGCATTGATAATTTCATTCTTGTCTGTTTTTGTGCAGTGGCCAAGCAAAGCCAGAACACCTCCAAATTAAAACAAACAAACAAACAAAAACTTGCATCAATTCAACAAGTAGTTGGATCTTTCCTCTTCTTCTTCTGGCTGCTCCTGTTAGGGGTGCCATAGCAGATCAGTTGTTTCCGTCTCACTCTGTCCTCTGTATCTTCCTGTGTCTCACCAACCACCTGAATGTCCTCCCTCAGCACATCCATAAACCTCCTCTTTGTCCTCCCTCTTCTCCTCCTGTCTGATGGTTCCGTCCTCAGCATCCTTCTCTCTATATACCCTGGGTTCCTCCTCTGCACATGTCAAAACCATCTCAATCTTGCCTCTCTGACTTTGTCTCCAAACCGTCCCACCTGAGCTGTCCCTCTGATATGTTCATTCCTAATCCTGTCCATCCTCGTCACTCCCAAAGAGAAACACAACATCTTCAGCTCCGCCTACTGTCTGTACAACATAGCTGGTCTCACTACTGTCGTGTAGAATTTCCCCTTCACTCTTACATATATTCTTCAGTCACAGATCACTCCTACCACCTTTCTCCACCCACTCTACCCTGCCTGCACTCTCTTCACCTCTCTACCACACTCTCCGTTACTTTGGAGAGTTGATCCCAAGTATTTAAACTCATCTACTTTCTCCACCTCTACTCCTTGTAACTACACTATTCCACTGGGCTCCCTCTCGTTCACACACATGTAGTCAGTCTTGCTACTATTGACTTTCATTCCCCTGCTCTCCAGAGCGTATCTCCACATTTCCAGGCTAGACTCAACCTGCTTTCTACTCTCTCTACAAATCACAATGTCATCTGCAAACATCATAGTCCATGGAGACTCCTGTCTGATCTCATCTGTCAACCTGCCTATCACCATTGTAACAAGAAAGGACTCATAGCTGATCCTTGGTGTAATCCCACCTCCACCTTGAATGAATGTCATTCCTACTGCGCATCTCACCGCTGTCACACTGTCCTTGTACATGTCCTGCACTACCCTCACATACATCTCTGCCACTCCAGGCATCCTCATACAATACCACAACTCTTCTCTTCAAAGGATTCAAAAGAATTTTATTGTCATATGCACAAAGGAACATGTTCCCTGCACAATGAAATGTGATTACTGCATTTAACCCATCCTAATTGCCAGTTAGGAGCAGAAGTCGCCTTTAGGCGCCCGGGGACCAGCTCCAGATGTATATCCCTGCCTTAGGTCAACAGCAGGGCTGAGCAAACCTTGACTGGCCTCATAACGACAGACAACACACACATAACACACACATAAGCCGGCCCGGTACATGAACACATATAAAAAGCACCCTGTCATAAGCTTTCTCTAAATCCCCAAACACACAGTGTAACTCCTTCTGGCCTTCTCTATACTTCTTCATCAGTACTCTCAGAGCAAACATTGCATCTGTGGTGCGCTTTCTCTGTATGAAACCATATTGCTGCTCACAGATCTTCATGTTTGCTCAGCCTAGCTTCTACTTCTCTTTCCTATAACTACATGCTGTGGCTGAGCAGCTTCCTGTCTGTCATTATTGCAGTTCTGCACATCACCATTGTTCTTGAAAATAGGAACCAGCACACTGTCTCCACTCCTCAGACATCCTCTCATTTTCCAAGATTTTATTAAACAATCTGTTAGAAACTCCACTGCCATGTCTCCTCAATATTTCCATGCCTCCACTGTGAAATTTTTTTTGGGATTACTGGGAGTGCTCTTGCATGGCTGACGTCATACTTGACCAGTCGTTCTCACTGTGTTTTGTACAGTAACACTACCTCTAACCTTAGTGACATGAAATTTGGGGTTCCACAGGGGTCTGTCTTAGGCCCCCTGCTTTTCTCCCTTTATATAGCACCCCTTGGGCACATTTGCAGTGTTTTGGGATTACCTTTAACTGCTATGCAGATGATACTCAGTTATACATGCCAATAACTGCTGGTAATCTCGTTCACATAAAATCCTTAGAAGATTGCCTTGCATCAGTGAGAAGTTGGATGTCTAGAAACTTCCTACTTTTAAACTCTAAGACTGAAATTATGGTTCTTGGTCCAGTGAGACACTGGCATCAATTTGACCAGTTAACGCTTAGCCTAGGCTCCTTTGTCATACATCACTCTGACAAACTGAGGAACCTTGGGGTAATTTTTGATCCTACATTGTCCTTTGACCTCCACATTAGAAATATTACGGGGACTGCTTTCTTCCACCTGCGAAATATAGCAAAGATTCGTCCCATCCTGTCTATGGCTGATGCTGAGACCCTGATCCATGTGTTTTTCTCTTCTAGATTGGACTA
This sequence comes from Thalassophryne amazonica, assembly GCF_902500255.1. NCBI lineage: Eukaryota > Metazoa > Chordata > Actinopteri > Batrachoidiformes > Batrachoididae > Thalassophryne > Thalassophryne amazonica. The sequence continues at coordinate 6,221,620 of NC_047117.1, forward strand.
CTGCAATGTTCTATTTTCTGGTTTACCACAGTCCAGCATTAGGGCTCTCCAATTGGTTCAGAATGCTGCAGCCAGACTTTTGACACAAAGCAGAAAGTTCAACCACATTACACCCATTTTGGCATCTCTTCACTGGCTTCCTGTCCCAGTGAGATCAAATATTAAGGTTCTGCTACTTGTCTATAAAATTGTTCATGGACTGGTACCTCCCTACCTAGCCGACCTAATTAAACCTTACTTATTGGCCTGGGCTTTGCATTCTCAGGGTGCAAGACTACTTTGTGTCCCTAGGGTGAATAAGAAGTCTGCAGGTTATAGAGCTTTCTCTTAGCGTGCCCCTGTTCTGTGGAATGATCTCCCTGCATCAACAAAACAGTCGGATTCTGTGGAGACTTTCAGGTCCAGACTTAAGACGCACTTATTTTCCCTTTCGTATGGGTAGCATACTGGTATAGTTTTTTTCGTTCATTCCGTGAGGCAACTCTGTTGTGATTTGGCACTATATAAATGAAAATAAATTAAATTAAATCCACTGGAATGTCAACTGGACCAACTGCCTTTCCACTCTTCATCCTCTTCATAGCTGTCCTCACTTCATCCTTACTTATCTCTTGTACTTCATGATTTACTCTCCCCACATCATCCAGCCTTTTCTTTCTCTCATTTTCTTCATTCATCAGCTCCTTGAAATATTCCCTCCACCTTCACAAGGCACCTCACTTGTCAGAACATTACCATGTGCATCTTTTACCACCCTAACCTGTTGCACATCCTTTCAAGCACTGTCTGTTTGTCTGGCCAACCAACACCGACCCATAACAAACAACACACACACAACACATAGGCCGGCCCGGTACATAAACATATATATGAAAAGCAAAACACGAGGGAAAAGGAGAAAAAAAAAACCTCATAGCCGCTGCATTACACAGCAGCAATGAGGAAAAAAATCCCCATCAGCACAGAAAACAATAATCACACAGACAAAAACAAGGACACAGGACGACAACTGAGATTTGAAAAGGTCCAGTTTAGCAGAACACTCCGGAGGCAGCCTGTTTGGAGCCGTCAACGGCCTTGTCCGACAATCCTGGAGGGGGAGGGGCAACCCTGAGCAGTCCTGAGCACAGTCAACGTCAGAGCTGGAGAAGCTGAGGGGAGGGGGGGAAGACCAGGGAGCGAGGCTTAAGTGTTGATCTTCTGAGGAGGTTTTATCACAGCGACCTTGAAGTGCAGCTGTATTTGGGGAAGCCAAATGAATAGCCAGATTAGCAGACGCCTGAAAGATTCCACAGTTCTGAGAACAGAGTGGCTCTCAATGCATCTGAATGTAGAATGTGGTCTTCAGACGGTCAGAGCGGGTTTCCAGGGCTGCGATTCTATTCGAGATGTTTTCCAACACTGCGCAGCCACTGCCTTCCCAATCGAATCAATCATGTAGGGCAGCCTGGAAGGACCAATCAAAGCTGCTTCCACTTTCTTGATTTTCCGGTAAACCAGCAGAGTGCCCGCTCCACACAGCAGAAAGCCGGTCACCATCAAGCCGAATATGTACACATCTTCGACGTCCTCCACAGAAAGCATGTAAAGGCACATGACCTGCCATCTCCTCCACGAGTCCATCACGTAACCCATCACATGCGTCCCGGCAGGACAGGTCGGGTCCTCCGCCCCCTAATGTCTTGTAGAAAAAATAGTGTCAATTACGTTCAGAGACCACTTTAACAGATCCATTTTTGTCGTTTTCCAGAAGAGCAAAGCTGCAGCCTCACAGACAACATGCCACAGAAGCGGGAGAGATAAGGAGGGAGGGAGAAGAGAAAAGTGCGTCCGTCTCGAGAGAGTGCAAGCTGGCAAAAAAAAAAAAAAAGTTGTTTAATTTTGTAGAAAAAAGCAAATCACAGACATGACACAAAACTAAAGTCATTTCAAATGGCAACTTTCTGGCTTTAAGAAACATCTGGACTATTTGCAGGCCATGACATTGACCCTATGAGTCTTTTTGCAAGGAATGTTTTCACAGTTTTTGCTGTATGGCAAGATGCATTATCATCTTGAAAAATGATTTTATCATCCCCAAACATCCTTTCAATTGATGGGATAAGAAAAGTGTCCAAAATATCAATGTAAACTTATGCATTTATTGATGATGTAATGACAGCCATCTCCCCAGTGCCTTTACCTGACATGCAGCCCCATATCATCAATGACTGTGGAAATTTACATGTTCTCTTCAGGCAGTCATCTTTATAAATCTCATTGGAATGGCACCAAACAAAAGTTCCAGCATCATCACCTTGTCCAATGCAGATTTGAGATTCATCACTGACTATGACTTTCATCCAGTCATCCACAGTCCACGATTGCTTTTCCTTAGCCCATTGTAACCTTGTTTTTTTTCTGTTTAGGTGTTAATGATGGCTTTCTTTTAGCTTTTCTGTATGTAAATCCCATTTCCTTTAGGCGGTTTCTTAAAGTTCGGTCACAGACGTTGACTCCAGTTTCCTCCCATTCGTTCCTCATTTGTTTTGTTGTGCATTTTTGATTTTTGAGACATATTGCTTTAAGTTTTCTGTCTTGACACTTTGATGTCTTCCTTGGTCTACCAGTATGTTTGCCTTTAACAACCTTCCCATGTTGTTTGTATTTGGTCCAGAGTTTAGACACAGCTGACTGTGAACAACCAACATCTTTTGCAACATTGCGTGATGATTTACTCTTTTAAGAGTTTGATAATCCTCTCCTTTGTTTCAATTGACATTTCTCGTGTTGGAGCCATGATTCATGTCAGTCCACTTGGTGTAACAGCTCTCCAAGGTGTGATCACTCCTTTTTAGATGCAGAGTAACGAGCAGATCTGATTTGATGCAGGTGTTAGATTTGGGGATGAAAATTTACAGGGTGATTCCATAATTTATTCCTCAGAATTGAGTGAGTCCATATTTTTTTTCCCTCTGCTTGGTCTAAAAAAGTAACTGTTACTGACTGCCACAATTTTTTTTTCTTGATTTCTTATAGTGTTTCTTAAAGCCAGAAAGTTGCCATTTGAAATGACTTTAGTTTTGTGTCATGTCTGTGATCTGCTTTTTTTTCTACAAAATTAAACAACCGAATGAACATCCTCCGAGGCCGGTGATTCCATAATTATTGCCAGGGGTTGTAGTAATATTACCGGAGATGGGAGTAAGTTGCCATCAAGTCACTCTCAAGTCATGCATCAAGTCCCAAGTCAAGTTTCAAGTCATAAAGGCCACCAATTGTTTGCAAGTTGACTTGAGACTTGTAGATTGATGACTTGAGAATGACTTAACAGTGACTTACTCCCACCTCTGTATATTACTGTGTCACTATCGTTTCTGAGCGTGGAGATGAAATGATTGAGACGTACACGTGCTCTAGTGGTTAAGCATTAGGCTTGAGACCAAAGGATCCTCCATTCAAAACCCCCGTCTGGACAGAAAATCACTAAGGGCCCTTGGGCAAGGTCCTTGATCCCCAAGTTGCTCCCGTTGTGTAGTGAGCCCCTTGCATGGCAGCACCCTGACATCAGGGTGTGTGTGTGTGTTTGTGCGTGTGTGTGTGTGAATACTCTTGAAAAGCACTATATAAATGCAGTCCATTTAGCATTTAATATATGTGTGATATTGTATCGTACAGGTCATGATGAGCACTGAAGACGACTTAAACTATGAGGAGAAATCCAGAAGGAGAGCAGAGAGAAGGCGAGCCAGAAGGAAAGTAAGCAAGAAGAGATGCACGTCTTCTGTATATAAATACACTGCAAGTCACATATGACAAAATATCATAGAAATACCACACGCGCACAAAGAGAAGTATGTGAAGCCAGGACAGTGACAGTGGTCAGATGATTCATAGTGGAGGTGGGATTAGTAATGATCAGCTGTGCTGTTTGCAGATGATACTGTGATCTGTAGCGGGAACACAGAGCAGGTTGAGATTAGCCTGAAGAGGTGGAGATACACTATGGAGAGAAGGGGAATGAAAATCAGTCGGCGCAAGACTGAGTGTTTGTGTGAATGAGAGGGAGCACTGCCCAGAGAACCTGTTCGGAACCTTTATTACGCCAACCACAGATTTTATTTGTAACTTGAGAAAACTCAAAATATGAGAAAATTGGTGGATTCTCTTAAATCATTCATAGACACCACTGATGAACTAAACCATTTGTACCAGTGATTTTTGCATGAGGTCAATTATTTGATGATTGTTTTAGAAGTAGAATTATTCATTTATTTAAAGATCAGTATCACTAGGACAAATTAAAGTTTTGGTCTAGTTTCAGAGACTCAGCCCATGTTTGACAAATTTTTGTGCTTCATTAAAATTATGATTCGGATTTTCTCTGCAGTATTTGCTTTTGCACCTTGGCTGCAAAATCGGTGCCAAAACCTGCTTCACTTTGTCTTGTTTGTCCCACATTGAATCACAAAATGATCAAACACAGCTAAATGATTTTTTTCAGGACGTATCTGCCAGTCGAAGTTGATAGTTTCTCTTCAACATTCCACACTTGTTAACTCAAATTTGCATCAGCCATTTCCTGCACACCTGTCTGACCACACCCAGCCTTCCTCACACCTGTGTGTCCTCACACGCCTCGCTACCATCCATGTCCATGCTCTGCTTTCAGAGGCAGAAAGAAAGGAAGAAACTGGAGCGAGAGGAGAGGATGGAGGACGTGTCAGAGCAGGTGATACCATGAAGTTCTAAACTAACACACAACCTTTCTCACAGCTGCCCATTTGATGAGTTTGGACCCTTCATCATCAATAATGAAGAACTGATATATGATATTTCCAGTGGGATCTGGACTGGATTGAAATCGTATACAAATAATGAATACTTATGAGTTCAGTGGTATGAATATTTAATTTGGTGAAAGCTGGAACCTATATGTTACATCTTGCATCCAAATTAAATATTCATTCCATTAAAAGAATGGAAAAACATTCATTATTTGTCTTATATAATGGTGAAAATAGATCTGTGTCATTTGATATTTTATTAATTTATTAACAACAGAAAAGGGACTTACATTTTGGTGTTCAACTGCTGCTAAACAGTCCAACATGAACTTTAAATAGGAGTCCAGAATTGTTCTCAGTCGTCCCTGATGCCGTCCACTGACTTCGTGTACAGACCGCCGTCTGCTTTCCTCACCCCAGCGACCACTAGCTAAGCGGCGGGAAGACATTGCTCGTATAGGTCATTCACAGTTGACACATGCATATTTTCTTGCAGCAGACGACCCACCTTTTTGTATACTGTGTAATTGCGTCCTTACAGTGAAACATGTCCTGCTTGAATGTGTTGGTTTTGCTCATATTCGTGTGAATTTTTATGACGTTCCTGATCTTAAGACGTTATTTAGAGATGTTTCATGATCACGCCTTGTAAGCTTTCTTAGAGATTAATCTTTTTATTAGGTTTTAAGTTGGAAAATGTTCAATTCCCAGTCACACCAGTTATATCTTTGGGCAAGGTATGTTATTCCAGTTGCCTAGTTTTTCGGAGGAGACTTTCAGCTGTCAGGCCCATGTAGGGTGAGACACACCTTTTGTACCTGCTTCATTTGTCGTAAAGGGTAGGGAATTATCCCGGTGAAGTAGTCGCATTCCTAAACTACTGATAACCTGCTGTTTAACCTATGATGATAGATAATGTTCCAAGTGAATATTTGGCAACTGTTTGACACTTATATGACATTTATTTGTTGGTAGTGTCGTTAATTTCTTATCAATCAATCAATCAATTCTCACCCCAGCGAAAAATCGTGTCAGAAACTTGTCCAGCTTTTCATCCTAACTTCATGTCATGCCTCCAGACAGCTTACGGTTTGGTGGATTTGTTTTTTGTGTGTGTATGTTAGAAGAATGAGCAGCGTCAGTTAGCTCCTTCAAATTGTCCGCCAGCAAAACAAACTCCTCCATGTTTAGCTAAACGCTGCCCCCGGTAGTGTGACCATGCGCGGTGGTTGGGGTGTGCAATAGCACATTTCATATAGGACCAAAATTGTACGCTAAAAAATAATTATTGCACGGTCAATGAAACACAATGGCAATTGGTACGAATAAACAGTGTCACATGACATACAACCCACCAATCAAATGACAAGGATCCACTCAGCCGTCAGTCATAATGACTTCCACGAATCACCAACAATTATTACTGCCAGTAACCAACAGAGGTTAATGAAGATTATGTGGGATTTTTTTTTTTTTACCTTCCATCAGATATAATACTAATTTTATTTTTATATCGTTTTCCCAAATGCAGTTGTGGCCAGATGTTTACATACATGCGTCATGGACATAAATATTCCTGTAATCATCTGGCTTTTGATGATTTTGTTCATTTCTGCAACAGAATCAATCAAGTAAATTCTGGGAGCATGCGCTGGTGCTGTGCTTTGCCGGATCCATGAAATGAGGGAACAGCCTTGGGTCCTAGAATGTCCATTCCCACATCTCCAAAATAACCATCCATCTGCCACAGCCAGGTGAAACATGGGCATCCCCTTGTCTACTGGGGTCCACAACACTCAGGTGCGTGCGTGCTGGATCATGCACAGAGAAACAGGTCACATGGCCAAAATGTTGTAGCTGACGCTCCCTCACAATGCAAGTGATCCTCCTCATCCTTGTCTCTCTCTGTAACCACTCATTTGACACAAAGTCAGTCCAGTGGGACCCAAAGACCCTTCAAAGACACCTACAACCCCTGGCAAAAATTATGGAATCACCGGCCTCAGAGGATGTTCATTCAGTTGTTTAATTTTGTAGAAAAAAAGCAGATCACAGACATGACACAAAACTAAAGTCATTTCAAATGGCAACTTTCTGGCTTTAAGAAACACTATAAGAAATCAAGAAAAAAAGATTGTGGCAGTCAGTAACAGTTACTTTTTAGACCAAGCAGAGGAAAAAAATATGGAATCACTCAATTCTGAGGAAAGAATTATGGACTCACCCTGTAAATTTTCATCCCCCAAATTAACACCTGCATCAAATCAGATCTGCTCATTGACATTGACCCTATGTGTCTTTTTGCAAGGAGTGTTTTTGCTCTATGGCAAGATGCATTATCATCTTGAAAAAATGATTGCATCATCCCCAAACATCCTTTCAATTGATGGGATAAGAAAAGTGCCCAAAATATCAACGTAAACTTGTGCATTTATTGATGATGTAATGACAGCCATCTCCCCAGTGCCTTTACCTGACATGCAGCCCCATATCATCAATGACTGTGGAAATTTACATGTTCTCTTCAGGCAGTCATCTTTATAAATCTCATTGGAAAGGCACCAAACAAAAGTTCCTTCATCATCACCTTGCCCAATGCAGTTTCGAGATTCATCACTGAATATGACTTTCATCCAGTCATCCACAGTCCACAATTGCTTTTCCTTAGCCCATTGTAACCTTGTTTTTTTCTGTTTAGGTGTTAATGATGCCTTTCGTTTAGCTTTTCTGTATGTAAATCCCATTTCCTTTAGGCGGTTTCTTACAGTTCGGTCACAGACGTTGACTCCAGTTACCTCCCATTCGTTTCTCATTTGTTTTGTTGTACATTTTTCGATTTTTGAGACATATTGCTTTAAGTTTTCTGTCTTGACGCTTTGATGTCTTCCTTGGTCTACCAGTATGTTTGCCTTTAACAACCTTCCCATGTTGTTTGTATTTGGTCCAGAGTTTAGACACAGCTGACTGTGAACAACCAACATCTTTTGCAACATTGCGTGATGATTTACTCTCTTTTAAGAGTTTGATAATCCTCTCCTTTGTTTCAGTTGACATCTCTCATGTTGGAGCCATGATTCATGTCAGTCCACTTGGTGCAACAGCTCTCCAAGGTGTGTTCACTCCTTTTTAGATGCAGACTAACGAGCAGATCTGATATGATGCAGGTGTTAGTTTTGGGGATGAAAATTTACAGGGTGATTCCACAATTTTTTCCTCAGAATTGAGTGATTCCATATTTTTTCCTCTGCTTGGTCT
>NC_047117.1:6239640-6277140 GCF_902500255.1 Thalassophryne amazonica
CAAGTTGCGTTGAATTTTATATTTAAGATGTTTCACCCCATTGGTGCTTTTTACTAAATTCATTTAATTTTGTCTTTTTTTTTTTTTTTAAGAGAGCTCGTCCCAGTCCAACACACTAAATATGCACAAATGTTTGAGAAATTCAAAAGTTGCACAGAATTTATTTATTTTGTGTGTGTATGTATGTGTGCGCGCGCACTCCAGTTCAGGGTATTCACATGTTTGAGCGCGGCCAGTACAGCCAGGCAGTGGAAACGTTTACAGCTGCCATCTACTGTGACCCCAAAGACCACAGGTAAGCCGACCTTTGACCCCGGCTCAGCTCCACCCTCTGCTCTTCCTCTGCAGATAATCTCCGTCTTTTTGTCATCCTCCTGCCTCTCAGGTTTTCTGGGAATCGTTCTTACTGTTACTGGTTTTTGGAGCAGTATACCGCCGCCCTGACAGATGCACAGAGATCCATTAAACTGGCACCCGATTGGGCAAAGGGATACTTCCGTAAAGGATGTGCACTGATGGGGTTAAAGGTTGGCATCTAATAAGCTGCTCTATATCTGCGTGTGTGTATTCTGTTTATTCTCTATTCAGTAAAACCGAATTTGCGACTGTAAAATCCAGCATTAACGTCCAGAAATCATAAGACACAAGGGGGTTGTTCCCTAATTGTCCGTAGGTGTGCGTGTGTGTGTCTCCATGTGGCCCTGTGATGGGCAGGCGTCCTGTCCAGGGTGAACCCCGCCTCACGCCCTGTGACCACTGGGATCGGGATCGACTCCAACACCCCCGTGACAATTGGAGTAAGCGGGTATTGAAAGTGGATGGAATATTCCAGCTTTTCTGGCAACAATATTCCATCATAAATACGACACTTTAACTCAGCAGAATAAAATAAACAGTTATATTTGATATATTTTTGTGTTAAGTGTGGAAAAAAATACAGTATTGTACTTTGCAGCCTTGCTGGGAGATTAAAGGTTGACAGTATTTTCTGGAGTATAAGTTGCACTTTTCTTTTATATTATCAGCTCGTTAATTTGTACTTTTTATTAATGGGGTTTATTGTGTTTAGTACTTTGATTCCTGGGAAAGACCTAAATAAATAGTGTATCATTTACGTTTCAATATGAAACCAAAAACAAATGATAACAAACCAAATAAAAAACGAGATATACACTCATTATTTCAAGGTTTGGCAAACTTGTAGTTGTCTACAAATTCACAGTGCCCCCCCCCCCCCCCCCAAAAAAGAGAAATAAAACTCAAACTTTTTTTTTTTTAAGGTGGGCATAGATGTTTTGCAAAAATGTCTTTTCAGAAAATTAATGCTCAGTGGTAGCTGTCAGTTAAGTACAGCCACGTCCCTTTATGCTAGTTATTACAGAATTAACGTTTTGAGTCATTATCAGTTTTATTATTTTGGAAACAATCTTGAGAAAAATGAGTGTATTTTTCCCCCCTTTTTTATGATTGTTTTCATATTGAAAAAGAAATGAATAATACACTGATTCACAATTATTATTAGTAATAAGCACTCATATATAAAATATACTGCACTGAAAAAACAAACAAAAAAAACAAACAAGCAATTTATACTCTTGGAAATATGTTACTCTAAAGACTTTTTTTGATGCCAGAATCAGATAAAAGTCAAATAATAGAAACTATCAGCATCACGTGACTTAAATCCACTTTACTGTTTTTGTCCCAATTCAGCTTCCATCCCTTCAGTACTGGTACCAAACTTTGACGTTCTTCTCTGTAACACTTCAGCTTGTGGAAGTGTAATATAAATTTTTTTTTTTTTTTTTTTTTTTACTGAAATCAAACTCAGAGCAGAATGTGAAACTTTATGATGGATTCATTCTTTTTGCCGCTTCTGGCTGCAGCCATTTTATAACATCACATCACAAAATAAAGCAAGAATTGTGTGTGTGTTGCAGCGATACAGTGAAGCGGAGAAGGCCATGCAGCAGGTGTTGGAGCTGGATGCGGCCTGTCAGGAAGCCTCCTCTAAACTCTTTCACTGTCGGGTCCTTCAGCTGATGGTGAGCGGCTCATCACCGAACCAAAGTCTTAACTTCTTCCAAAACTGACACCAAAAATCTCCTCGTGAGGCCGAGAAGAGAAATCAGTTTTAGTTCCACAGACTAAAGAGTCAGTTTACTTCAAGCTTTTGTTCACGTGATCGTGAAAACACTAACTTACACTCTGTGTCCTGCGTTGTTCGTGGAAGTCGTGTCCACTCGAGAACTGTTGGTGGCGCTATACGGGAGTTCATCTGCTCACAGAGTGGCTTTTTTTTTCCTCAGAAAGTGCAGCGTGTCAGCGTTTACAGAGGAAGAAATTATGGTCCACGTGTCACAGCATTTATTAATGAAGAGCATCAGCTATGATATATGCGTGAATTAAAGGGGAACTATGCAACATTTTTACCTTAATGTTATGGTTTTGGAAGCCAGCCTCACATCATCAGGGACACTGATCCAGTGTCCTTTTAAGAAGAAAGTCTTAGGTTTCTGAAGACACGCCCTTCTATCGAGGCACAGACTAGCTATCAGCTATAAGAACAAGTCAACGAAAACATTATTATCCTGGTGAAAAAGCAACAAAAAGTGCTGCTGAAGGAAGCGAGGAAGAGAAAAAGAGCTTGTGACCAAATGAGGGGTCACACACAAATCAACCTCATTCAGGCGTCCACTGAGTTACACTAAGGCAAGAAAATAAACGTAAGTAAGCGGTACTGACGTGATCTTTACCAAACAGTGTGAACATGTCAAATCCGTTAAAACAACAAAAATTCAATTCCAGAGATATGTCTGGTGATAAAATGATTAGTTTCCTTTTTTCTCATCTCAACCTCTTTTGAAATAATTTGAATTCAGCTCGTAGTTAATGTTAAATGGACTGCATTTATATAGCACTTTTCCATCTGCATCAGACGCTCAAAGCGCTTTACAATTATGCCTCACATTCACCCCGATGTCAGGGTGCTGCCATACAAGGTGCTCACTACACACCGGGACCAATAGGGGATTAAAGGCCTTGCCCAAGGGCCCTTAGTGATTTTCCAGTCAGGCGGGGATTTGAACCCATGATCTTCTGGACTCAAGCCCAACACCTTAACCACTAGACCGTCACTTCCCCCATGTTCATTTTGTAAATAGAAAAATAAAATTTGTTGCTGATAGGTTAGATTACAAATAAGTGAAATTTAAATATCTGAATCTTAATTAATTGGAAATAATTATACAACTTAAAAAAGAAATCAAACTTCAACATATAAATAATTTATATTTGAGTTTTAAAGTGCACCTTTTAGGTGTGATTACAGAAAAGTTTTTATTTGTGTAACTAACAGTCCAACCTCACATACAGTCAGTATCATTTCATCAGACTGACTTTTGTTAATTATTGTGCTCGTCAAGAGAAATTGCCGTCCTTCCGTCTGTCTGCGCACAAAATCTCCCACATCCTAAAACTCAAGAACTGTAAAACTCACAAAATCAAAAGTATTTATTTATTAAGATGGTCTGACAGACAAAAAAAAAAAAAAAAATCACCTTACAGTTGTGTCTCTGACCAGATGTGGAACTTTTACCTGTTTACAGTAAATACTTAAACACATGATTTCTTTATTGTTAATTTTATGCTAATTTAAATTGGGAAAATAAACCTCTTATTCTGCTTAAAAAAATAAACACTTTTGAACTGGTACATTAGATGCTTTTGATGACAGGTCATGTGATCCGTGTGTGAGAACATTTCTGATGTGACAGAACCGCACTGAGCCGTGAAGTCAGATTATATTTTACTCAAACTGCAGGAGTTTGGTTTTGAAAAACAGCAGAGTGAGGAGCTGTTGGAGAGGTTCACCACCGTGCAGGCGGTCCTCACCTCCTCCTCCTCCACTAAAGGTAGGGGTTACCTGCACTACCACATCTTGCCACCATGTGGCAGCACTGTCTTCAGGTTCAGTTCTGTTTAGAATGGATCATCAGCAGCTCTGATGCTTCAGTCCCAGACCAGTGGAAGGTCTCACTGCAGATATCAGAGGAACCACAGTTTTGAAGAAGTGACCTGTCTCCTGACTTGTCCTGCAGACGGCCTCGGCGTAGTTGTCACTGCCCACGAACAGTTAGAAAGTAGCAGAAATGAAGATGATTAGTCACTTCCCCATCAGTTATTTAAAGATCACAAAACCTCAGCAGAATGTTTTAAATTTGTATTTCTGCAGAAATGTGTCACAAAAACTAACTTCACTTTAATTCTTGTTTTTGAATGAGCTCCCACAATCTGGAGATAGTAAAATATACATGCATACATACAGTAGTGTTCAGAATAATAGTAGTGCTATGTGACTAAAAAGATTAATCCAGGTTTTGAGTATATTTCTTATTGTTACATGGAAACAAGGTACCAGTAGATTCAGTAGATTTTCACAAATCCAACAAGACCAAGCATTCATGATATGCACACTCTTAAGGCTATGAAATTGGGCTATTAGTAAAAAAAGTAGAAAAGGGGGTGTTCACAATAATAGTAGCATCTGCTGTTGACGCTACAAACTCAAAACTGTTATGTTCAAACTGCTTTTTTTTTAGCAATCCTGTGAATCACTAAACTAGTATTTAGTTGTATAAACACAGTTTTTCATGATTTCTTCACATCTGCGAGGCATGGAGTCAACCAACTTGTGGCACCTTTCAGCTGTTATTCCACTCCAAGATTCTTTAACATATATATGTATATACACAAACACACTGTTTAGGTAACTTTGTTCTGATTTAACATATGTTGTCAATATAAAGTTAGCTTCTTGTACATTCCTCTATTTGATTATTGAAGTTAAGTTAGCAAAACAAAAAAGCAGTCACTTCCGACTCTTTGCCGTGAAGTTGTAGCTCTGTGGGCAGCGTCTTTTACGCACCAAAGCAGCAATTTTCCAGTGAATTCTACAGTCCAATTACAGTGAGCTACATGGGTTTGAGTTTTTTCAGATGGCACATGGGCAAGTTGTTCTGCTGCAACTCTCCAATCAGAGCCGCCGGCCCTCATAACCCCTTCAGAGTTAGTGTGGGTGTCTTGGTGGCTTCCCTCACCTCCCCCCTTAAGTTTTTGTAGTCCACTTTCTGTAGATTTACCATTTTGTGTCTTACAGAAAAAGGCTCAGCAGTTTGTCCACTTTGGACACAAAAAGCAATGTCATTTGGACACTTTTGAACTTCCCTCACCTTCATTAAAGTATCATTACTGATGATGTGTGGGCTGAAGCAACTTTCAGACTCACTAGTTTTGTTTATGCTTTGTGGAATTGTTCTCTTTTTTTTTTTTTCTATGTAAATATTTTGTGTGCCGAATTAAAAAAACAAAACAAAAAAAACTTTGTCACTTTGACCAAATCTCACTGGCCGTCATTATTGTTTTGTCTCCTCTGCAGAGCAGAGTTGTAGTCTTACACACCTCTCTGCAGCTTCTCTCCCCCTGCCATCCCCTCATTACCCCATCCCCGTAGAGACGGTGCCTGCTCCCAGACTACCAATAACCAGCAAAAATCTATTTAAGCATAAAAATTCAAAAAGGAAAAAATAATATAGCACCTTCAACTGCACCACAGACTAAAACAGTTAAATGTGGTCTATTAAACATTAGGTCTCTTTCTTCTAAGTCCCTGTTGGTAAATGATATAATAATTGATCAACATATTGATTTATTCTGCCTTACAGAAACCTGGTTACAGCAGGATGAATATGTTAGTTTAAATGAGTCAACACCCCCGAGTCACACTAACTGTCAGAATGCTCGTAGCACGGGCCGGGGCGGAGGATTAGCAGCAATCTTCCATTCCAGCTTATTAATTAATCAAAAACCCAGACAGAGCTTTAATTCATTTGAAAGCTTGACTCTTAGTCTTGTCTATCCAAATTGGAAGTCCCAAAAACCAGTTTTATTATCTATCGTCCACCTGGTTGTTACTGTGAGTTTCTCTGTGAATTTTCAGACCTTTTGTCTGACTTAGTGCTTAGCTCAGATAAGATAATTATAGTGGGCGATTTTAACATCCACACAGATGCTGAGAATGACAGCCTCAACACTGCATTTAATCTATTATTAGACTCTATTGGCTTTGCTCAAAAAGTAAATGAGTCCAACCACCACTTTAATCATATCTTAGATCTTGTTCTGACTTATGGTATGGAAATAGAAGACTTAACAGTATTCCCTGAAAACTCCCTTCTGTCTGATCATTTCTTAATAACATTTACATTTACTCTGATGGACTACCCAGCAGTGGGGAATAAGTTTCATTACACTAGAAGTCTTTCAGAAAGCGCTGTAACTAGGTTTAAGGATATGATTCCTTCTTTATGTTCTCTAATGCCATATACCAACACAGTGCAGAGTAGCTACCTAAACTCTGTAAGTGAGATAGAGTATCTCGTCAATAGTTTTACATCCTCATTGAAGACAACTTTGGATGCTGTAGCTCCTCTGAAAAAGAGAGCTTTAAATCAGAAGTGCCTGACTCCGTGGTATAACTCACAAACTCGTAGCTTAAAGCAGATAACCCGTAAGTTGGAGAGGAAATGGCGTCTCACTAATTTAGAAGATCTTCACTTAGCCTGGAAAAAGTCTGTTGCTCTATAAAAAAGCCCTCCGTAAAGCTAGGACATCTTTCTACTCATCACTAATTGAAGAAAATAAGAACAACCCCAGGTTTCTTTTCAGCACTGTAGCCAGGCTGACAAAGTCAGAGCTCTATTGAGCTGAGTATTCCATTAACTTTAACTAGTAATGACTTCATGACTTTCTTTGCTAACAAAATTTGAACTATTAGAGAAAAAATTCTTCACAGACTAAAGTTAATTATGGAGTTCCACAAGGTTCTGTGCTAGGACCAATTTTATTCACTTTATACATGCTTCCCTTAGGTAGTATTAGACGGCATTGCTTAAATTTTCATTGTTACGTAGATGATACCCAGCTTTATCTATCCATGAAGCCAGAGGACACACACCAATTAGCTAAACTGCAGGATTGTCTTACAGACATAAAGACATGGATGACCTCTAATTTCCTGCTTTTAAACTCAGATAAAACTGAAGTTATTGTACTTGGCCCCACAAATCTTAGAAACATGGTGTCTAACCAGATCCTTACTCTGGATGGCATTACCCTGACCTCTAGTAATACTGTGAGAAATCTTGGAGTCATTTTTGATCAGGATATGTCATTCAAAGCACATATTAAACAAATATGTAGGACTGCTTTTTTGCATTTACGCAATATCTCTAAAATCAGAAAGGTCTTGTCTCAGAGTGATGCTGAAAAACTAATTCATGCATTTATTTCCTCTAGGCTGGACTATTGTAATTCATTATTATCAGGTTGTCCTAAAAGTTCCCTAAAAAGCCTTCAGTTAATTCAAAATGCTGCAGCTAGAGTACTGACGGGGACTAGGAGAGAGCATATCTCACCCATATTGGCCTCTCTTCATTGGCTTCCTGTTAATTCTAGAATAGAATTTAAAATTCTTCTTCTTACTTATAAGGTTTTGAATAATCAGGTCCCATCTTATCTTAGGGACCTCGTAGTACCATATCACCCCAATAGAGCGCTTCGCTCTCAGACTGCAGGCTTACTTGTAGTTCCTAGGGTTTGTAAGAGTAGAATGGGAGGCAGAGCCTTCAGCTTTCAGGCTCCTCTCCTGTGGAACCAGCTCCCAATTCAGATCAGGGAGACAGACACCCTCTCTACTTTTAAGATTAGGCTTAAAACTTTTCTTTTTGCTAAAGCTTATAGTTAGGGCTGGATCAGGTGACCCTGAACCATCCCTTAGTTATGCTGCTATAGACGTAGACTGCTGGGGGGTTCCCATGATGCACTGTTTCTTTCTCTTTTTGCTCTGTATGCACCACTCTGCATTTAATCATTAGTGATCGATCTCTGCTCCCCTCCACAGCATGTCTTTTTCCTGGTTCTCTCCCTCAGCCCCAACCAGTCCCAGCAGAAGACTGCCCCTCCCTGAGCCTGGTTCTGCTGGAGGTTTCTTCCTGTTAAAAGGGAGTTTTTCCTTCCCACTGTAGCCAAGTGCTTGCTCACAGGGGGTCATTTTGACCGTTGGGGTTTTACATAATTATTGTATGGCCTTGCCTTACAATATAAAGTGCCTTGGGGCAACTGTTTGTTGTGATTTGGCGCTATATAAAAAAATTGATTGATTGATTGTTACCATGAGGGAGTTAAGTCTCATGTTGGTACCATCAGTGAAAACTTTAGTGGTTGTAATGTCTTCAGCCACTGGCTTTTTTTTTTTTTTGTCAAATTAAAAGCACCTGCTTACAGAAGCTGTGCATGAATGCACGTAACTTCGATCACAAAGAAACTGGGGAGAGCTGACATTTGTTTGGCATGCTTATGTATTTTGAGTCAAGGATGAACACTGCCAAAATGGAATGTCGATAGGACTAATATTTTTGGAGAAGCTGCGGACATTAACTAACATTACTGAACAATGGATGTTGCTAACTACATTCTGGACTCCCACACCATTCCAACTCATTATAAAAGCTTTGCTTCATTTATTCCCACACTTGAAAAATGGCATCTACCTATTTTATAAGCATTACCCAATCGAGAGCTCAAGGATCCCCACGGGCAACACGCTAGTTGACTTTTAATTTCACAATGAAAATGTTTAGTGTCATTTTAACATTTTTGGTTTAAGACCTTCAATCCTAATATGAGTTTCAGCATGATTAAAGATTTGTCCTCTGGAGTTTAACTTTAGGGGGTTTAATCACATTTTACTTTTGACCTTTTTCAATGCAACAATCAGCATAAAAAACAACAACAAAAAGGAAACTCTTCAGAAAAACATGCAGGATACAGAGTCTGTTCCATCACCTCCTGGTCAAGTTTGGGTTGAGTCAGACTTCCAGTTAATTTTGGCATTGAACCATTTTCAGGCTAAAAACAAGTACAATAAATGCCAGTTTTTTGGTGTCGGGCTGTTCATCGTTGCAATTAGGCTCTTTTATTATTCCTATTTCTCTAATGAAGGAGGTAGAAAATGACTGATTTCTTATTGGAGATTGGGACAAACACTTTTCAGTGTAATTTTTGTGATATTTGAGTTTTTTTTTATTCCAAAATACACATTTCCATTAAGCTTATCAATTTGCAACTTGAAATTGCACCATTTGGAGGGTAATCGAACCCCGTCTACCAGTTACACAAGTCTCAGCATCTCAGCTTAGAATATGCATTTACATTTTCTCATGTTCAATAAAATATAAATGGAGCTGAATTTAGAATTTGCAAGAAAATGCACAACTTCAGATTTTTAAATTCAACAGTTAAGTCATCAAAATCCTGTGTTCTACGTTCTCAGGATGCATGACTACTGTGTGCTCCAAAGGTTAAAAAGAAGTCAGCAGGGCACAGAGCGTTCTCTTACCATGCACCTGTTCTATGGAATAATGTGCCTGCTGAGATAAAACCGTCTGATTCTCTGGAGTCATTTAAGTCCAAATTAAAGACTCGTCTGTTTTCCCTTTCATATGATTGACATGCTTGTGTTGTATCAAACTATTTTTTCCTCTGCTTCCGAATTGTCATTAACAATGGAGCAGGTCTCGTCCTCATTATATCTAAATTCTGGGTCTGTTAGTGAAGCAAAGGGCTCGCTGCTCGTGACCACATTAGCTCCCTCTCTGTTACTCTGTTGGTTCTCTCTTGAAAAACAGTGTTTTGTGTGCTGTTATTCCTCTTGATCAGGGGTCACCCACCGTGTTCCTGGAGAGCACCTGCTCTGCATGTTTTCCACATTTTCCTACTCAAGTCACACCTGATTGATTAAAACTGGAACACCTGATAGAGTGAATTGTCTGGGAGAGTTAGAAAACATGCAGGGCAGGAGTTCTCCAGTAGCAGGGTTGGTGACCTCTGCTCTTGATGGTCACTGCAGAGGAGTGATGTTGACCGATCGCCCCGTCTTCTGAGAATCTGCTGATGTGAAGTTCATGATGTTGTAAAAGTGACTTCTTTCTTTGTAACGCCGTCTGACTGTGTTGGTGTCTGTGCTTCATCCTGCATATCATCACCTTCCTGAAATAATGGCCTAACTCATATTTAGGCCATTATTTGTCAGTGTGATGCAACATCTGGTTCTGGTTCTGTCTGTGCAGGTCCAGATGGAGGATGACTATCAGCCCGTCTACTGGAGGACCACAGGCGGTCTCTGTGGCAAGAAGCGCAGTTTCAGCCGCAGCCCAGACCAACAAGGTCGAGACGAGACACCACAGCGACCTCTGACAATTCCTCCAAAGCAACACAACACAGTGAAGGAACTTGTGCACAGAACAGGAAAAAAGGTTTGAGGACGGACCGCTGAGCCTTCTGATACTCTTAAGACCTAAATTCATTTTAATACAAGCATTTCTGTAAAACCTTCAGTTCCTCAAAATCCTTGGAGTGTGAGCGGTCGCTGTTTTGGATCGTCGACTATTTTACCGATTAGTTGATGAATCTACAAGTAAATGTTTCATTTTTCTCCAAAACAACAGTTTCAATTGTGAAGTAAAAAAAAAACAGTTTGCATCAAGAATTCTCAGACTGATGACTCGGAACGTTCGACAGGTTTTGGATCATTAATAATTAGATGGTTTTAAGAAAAAGTTGTTCTCATGTCCACTTTTTTTTTTTTTGAATTGAAGTATGCTGGAATTATAAAAGGTAAATTCATTAAAAAAAAATTTAAACATTGACGTTGACACGTCTTCATCATTGTCGTAATCGACGTCTAACTGCGGCGGCCTTAAGACTAAGCAAGATGCTCAGCGGCTCTTGTGTAAGTTGCTCGATGTTGTCTCCCAAAACATGTGACTACCCGACCTCCCACTTGAAACTTTATCAATTTTTTTTTAATCTCCTTTTGAAACCTGAGTACCGCACAAACACGCAAAGTCGTGTTCTTGCATGTACGTATGTTTGTACTGACATGTACGACACTGAGTTTTCTACTTCAGAATAGTCTTTCTAAAGGGTTTATTTTTGGTTGTTATAAACAAGAAACTTGGGAACAGAGGTGACAATTTTTAGTCATTTTAAATTTTGCAAAAAGGAAGTGCACACTTCACATTTTTAACATTCTGCGTAATTTTCAACACACGATTTTCTGCAGAATTCTGTGGTTTCTTGTAAGATTCGCAAACCTCAACATTTTACTGCTGAGTGTCTAAACAATATGAGGTTATGTACAGCAACAGGACTTCTGCTTTATGTGCCGTTTGCTCGCTGGTGAAATGAGCCAGAGAACGGCTGCAACGGAGGAGAAAAAAATTAAAATGGTATGTTTGTACATGTTTTTGCGTATGGAGTATTTTTTTCCTACCATAATTTTTAAATAGCACAAATTATATGTGGATTTCACTGAAAAAGCCTGGAAAAGTTTCTAAGGTGTTGACTCTGTCGTGTGGGCCACCCGAAGAGGAGATACTGCTGGCCCAACACCAGAGGGCGCCCTGCCTGTAGACGGGCTTCAGGCACCAGAGGGCGCAGTTCGCCGCCAGGAGCTACAGGGACCCTGACAGCTGTCACTCATCTCATCTTGCCATCCATAAAAGCCTGGAGAAGACACCACACCCCTGCCGAGAAATCATCTGAAGTATTCAGGTAAACGACTCAGCCGTCTTGCGCAATTTGCACACATTAAGCTTGCAGCTAAGCGTAGTTGTAACGTCCTTTGCATCTAGGCTTGGAGAGCTGTTTAATTATCTATTCTGAGTTTGCAGACGTAACCCATTACACTTGCAGCTGGAGCTGAGGTAGTAGAAGTCGGGAGGAGTTGGCGTTCCCGCTCCTCAGCGGTTAAGTGTAAATTGGGATCTGCAGGAACTGTGGATATTGTGAGAGTGGGAGGTGGTGTTTTCTCCCCTTTATCATCAGAACTCTGCTGGGTGTGTGCTCACACACCCACCTTTGACTGTTTCTGCTTCCTGCCAGCAGTACCCGATCTGACAGCTGGAGACGGTGGCCACCTGGTGACTCGGGACTTGGCGGCTCCGGTGTGTTCCAGATCCGTTGGCGGTGGAAATCGTGTAGGTCCCGACTCCTATCTGGACAGGCGTCTCCTATCCTCGAGCCTGCCCACACGACACCAACTGTATAAATTGACTGTAGTATTGAATTGTATCTGTATCCGTTGTGCACATTTCACAACATTAAAAGTGTTACTTTTTATTTCCATTGACCGTTCATTTACGCCCCCTGTTGTGGGTCCGTGTCATTACACTTTCACACAACAGATTCGTGACTTTGCATTTTGTATCACCAGTTATACAACTTCACGATGAAGTGGTATCGACGAGGATTTTCTTAAAGACCTGAAAGTTAAGTGACAAATTGCCAAAAGGTAAATCTGAGATGCAAACCTGGATTTGATCTGTTTTGGTGAAAAATTAGATAGAACTTTATTGATCCCTTGGGAAGAGTCCCTCAGATAAATTGAGGTTCCAGCAGCATTGTATAGCAGCACACAGGGTAAGAAGCACACAGAGTATCAAATATAAATATAAATACCAGACATACTGGTTTACTGGCTGCTACTGTTCCTCTCATTCCCGTCCTCTGTCTTCCTGTTACTCCTACAAGAGTGGCGATGCAAAATGCAAAAATTGCACTGTGCACAATTTCTCCTATCACAGTCACATAAGCCTATAACTTCTTCTGGGTTGTCTGGGTGTCTTGGTGGCTTTCCTCACTCGTCTCATTCTTGCACAGTCACTCAGTTTTTGAGAACTGTCTACTCCATACAGATTTACCATAGGGTGCCATACTGATTGTACACTCAACAAAAACATAAATGCAGCACTTTTGGTTTTGCTCCCATTTTGTATGAGATGAACTCAAAGATCTAAAACTTTTTCCACATACACAATATCACCATTTCCCTCAAATATTGTTCACAAACCAGTCTAAATCTGTGATAGTGAGCACTTCTCCTTTGCTGAGATAATCCATCCCACCTCACAGGTGTGCCATACCAAGATGCTGATTAGACACCATGATTAGTGCACAGGTGTGCCTTAGACTGCCCACAATAAAAGGCCACTTTGAAAGGTGCAGTTTTGTTTTATTGGGGGGGATACCAGTCAGTATCTGGTGTGACTACCATTTGCCTCATGCAGTGCAACACATCTCCTTCGCATAGAGTTGATCAGGTTGTCAATTGTGGCCTGTGGAATGTTGGTCCACTCCTCTTCAATGGCTGTGCGAAGTTGCTGGATATTGGCAGGAACTGGTACACGCTGTCGTATACGCCGGTCCAGAGCATCCCAAACATGCTCAATGGGTGACATGTCCGGTGAGTATGCCGGCCATGCAAGAACTGGGACATTTTCAGCTTCCAAGAATTGTGTACAGATCCTTGCAACATGGGGCCGTGTATTATCCTGCTGCAACATGAGGTGATGTTCTTGGATGTATGGATACAACAATGTGCCTCAGGATCTCGTCACGGTATCTCTGTGCATTCAAAATGCCATCAATAAAATGCACCTGTGTTCTTCGTCCATAACAGACGCCTGCCCATACCATAACCCCACCGCCACCATGGGCCACTCGATCCACAACAGTGACATCAGAAAACCGCTCACCCACACGCCACACACGCTGTCTGCCATCTGCCGTGAACAGTGTGAACCGGGATTCATCCGTGAAGAGAACACCTCTCCAACGTGCCAAACGCCAGCGAATGTGAGCATTTGCCCACTCAAGTCGGTTACGACGACGAACTGGAGTCAGGTCGAGACCCCGATGAGGACGACGAGCATGCAGATGAGCTTCCCTGAGACGGTTTCTGACAGTTTGTGCAGAAATTCTTTGGTTATGCAAACCGATTGTTTCAGCAGCTGTCCGAGTGGCTGGTCTCAGACGATCTTGGAGGTGAACATGCTGGATGTGGAGGTCCTGGGCTGGTGTGGTTACACGTGGTCTACGGTTGTGAGGCTGGTTGGATGTACTGCCAAATTCTCTGAAACGCTTTTGGAGACGGCTTATGGTAGAGAAATGAACATTCAGTACACGAGCAACAGCTCTGGTTGACATTCCTGCTGTCAGCATGCCAATTGCACGCTCCCTCAAATCTTACGACATCTGTGGCATTGTGCTGTGATAAAACTGCACCTTTCAGAGTGGCCTTTTATTGTGGGCAGTCTAAGGCACACCTGTGCACTAATCATGGTGTCTAATCAGCATCTTGATATGGCACACCTGTGAGGTGTGATGGATTATCTCAGCAAAGGAGAAGTGCTCACTATCACAGATTTAGACTGGTTTGTCAACAATATTTGAGGGAAATGGTGATATTGTGTATGTGGAAAAAGTTTTAGATCTTTGAGTTCATCTCATACAAAATGGGAGCAAAACCAAAAGTGTTGCGTTTATATTTTTGTTGAGTGTAATTCTTCATAATTTATGCAAATAAAGTTAGAGAGATATTCAGTGGCAGCTTCACCGTCAGAGAGCCTCGTCCACAACAACCACAAAACACTCCAAGCTGTCATTGATGTTAAAGGGGGCAACACACGGTATTAAGAACAGAGGGATGTAAACTTTTGTTCAGGGTCATTTGGGTAGTTTCTGTTGTCATTATGATTTAATGAGTAAACACATTTGTTTGACAATAAATGGCTTCACCCAACCACCAACCACGAGGGGAAAATACACTTTTTGTGTTATCATTCATATTATCTAAAAAATGGCCAAACCCCCTACAAATTCTGTCAGGGTATGTAACTGTATACATCATGTTCACTCACACATCCATGTTTTCTTTCCATTTAATAACCTTTAATAAAAAACGGTTGATGCTTTTGAAAAAGACGTTTCGTAAAAGGTTGGGCAGAGCTTTAAAATGACACCACAACCAGTCCTCCAGCTACTGTTATCTTCTGAGATATGGCCATTTAAAATCGCTTGTGTGTAACTCACAAATTAAGAGGACATGAGCAAAAAAATGAGTTCTTGGTGTTAAAAATGAATCCTAATGATCCCACACAGGTTTACAAAATCCTGAGAGGTCAGCAGATTGTTCATTGACCTGACATGGAATGACCCACCAGAACCCTGGCACTGGATCTACATGTTCTGTCTACTGTTCTGAGGAGTCGCTTCTTTGTTTCTGTTGCTGGACATGAACCAAGTAGCCACTGATTCATGCATATCAATGATGAAAACAGGAAGGAAGTCAAACTCAGACCATAAAACCATTTACATCTTTCAGCCCTACAACTCACTCTGTCAGACAGAAACATGTTTCCTGTTTGGAACTGACCCACATGATTTAAAGTACACGTTACCGAACTGTTTATTTATTTATTTATTTATTTTTTAAAAATTTGAAGGTACAGAAGAGACAGTGATGATTGTAACAGCAGCCAGTGGATTTGTCGTCCTCCTCTCTTTGGCAGGTACTGGATATTTACTAGACATTCATACAGTTTAAAGAGGAAGTTGGCTTTTGTTGAAAAATTAGTTCAGATTCAAATAGTGTTTCCAGTTTTTGAGACTTTATGTTGGAATACATTGCTGATTGCAGTTGATGAACTCATTCAGTTAAATGGTGCCTCATGTTTGGTACAAAGCGCCAACAAACGATGATATGTACAGTGCACATTGTGTTACGTTACACCCTTATTCAAAAATGGATGACATTTATTTTTCCACTCAAATTTCTAAACACAGAACCCCATAATGACAATGTGAAAAAGGTTTTTTTTTTTTTTTTTTTTTTTAGGGTTTGGCAAATTTATTAAAAATGAGAGTAACCAGAGGTTTCTGACGTCCGCCAATTCGGATCCGGATCACCTCCAAAATTCAGTGGAGTCTTCTATGCCCTAATGTGGTGCAAATTTGGTGAGAATCTGTGAAGTAGTTTTGATGTAATTCTTCAAACAGCCAGAGCCCAGACTTGAATCTGATTGAACATCTCTGGAGAGATCTGAAAATGTCTGTGCACCGACGCTCCCCATCCAACCTGATGAAGCTTGAGAGGTGCTGCAAAGAGGAATGGACCAAACTGCCCAAAGATAGGTGCACCAAGCTTGTGACATCATATTAAAGATGGCTAGAGGCTGTAATTGCTGCCAAAGATGCATCAACAAGGTATCAAGCAAGGGGTGTGAATACTTATGTACATGCGATTTCTCAGTTTTTTTATTACCTTCGCCAAACAAAGTCGAAGGTTATGTTTTTGCCCTTGTTTGTGTGTTTATGAAGAGCCTGAAGCCCACAATTTTTCATGTATCATTAGGACATTTTTACTGAAGATTCATATGCTGATAGGCAAGTAGTGGTTTAATTTTCAAGTTCAATGGTCAGAGTCAGGAAAAATCTTGGAAAATTGAAAAAATCCCTATTTTCACAAATTCATAACACTGTCAAAAAAGATCAATTTTCTTTCATATTTGAGACCATTATGTAGGATGGTATTCTTTATCGACAGACAAAGTTTGATCTGGTTTTGATCCAGAATACAGATTTTGTGACCATTTAAATTTAACATTGAAAACCCCATTTAATGTCTATTTTACATTATATCTTAATCAAACGTGCCCCAATCACTCTCATATTTGAAAGTGAGGTGCAGACTGACACTCACTATCACCTGACAAAGTTTGATTCAGATCTGATCTGGATTGTGGATTTTGTGGACATTTTAATTTAATATTGAAAAGCCCATTTGGTGTACATTTTGCATTATATCTCAATCCAAAATGCCTCAGTCACTCTCATTTGTGACAATGAGCTGCAAACTGGCACTCTCAATGAACAGACTAAGTTTGATCCACATATGATCCATATTGCAGATTTAGCAGATATTTGATTCTAACATTGAAAAGCCCTTTTGTATATTTCCTATATTTTGTATTATATTTTTGCTTATGAAAAGCCACTTCTAACAAGAATTTCACCTTGGAAATTTTTTCCAAGGTAAAAATTTGTGGAATTGGAAACTAGTGTTGGTGGAGGGTTGCGCTCTTTCAACTTTTTTCATGTTGTCATTATGGGGTGTTGTGAGTTGAATTTTGAGGGACAAATGCATTTACTCAATTTTTGGAAAAGGCTGTCACATAATAAAATGTGGAAAATGAAGAGCTATGACTACTTTTCGGATGCGCTGTGTGATTAATAGTTTAGTTTGTATCAGAATAAAGTAAAAAAAAAAATGTTCATCATATTTATCATAAAACACAGAGATTATGGTTTACCTTTATGTTCCAGTTTAATAGAAGAATGTATTGACTCACAAGCTGCTGGATCCTGATTGTGGTGTCTGGCTCAGCTGGAGCGGATACTCTGAGCCAAAGTGATCGATTTTGTTCTCATGTTCAGTTGCCGCAGAACAAGGAGGTCCACTGAAGTGGCCAGTATGAGACCTTTGACCTCAGACATTAACCATAAATAAATGAATAAAGCTGCCAGCAGATGTGGACATGATAAGAGCGCACTGCTTATCATTCATGTCATTTCATGACTGTACGTCTGTGACCATGGGTCGTCTCCAGAGGAACAGATGGATCATACTTGTATTGTCCGCTTAAAAGAGGGATTCAATAAAATGCGGTGTTTTATATGGTGTGTGGTTTTATTTTTTCTTAAATACGTCCATGTCCTTCTTGATATCAGGTGTTTTCCCACACCTTTTACAGGATAGCAATGGTAGCTCAGTGGTAAAGTTTCTGACTGGTAATCAGAGCTTTTGGAAAGTGCAGGTTTGAATCCCGTGGGTGGCATGTATTTTTTTATTTTCACAGCAGCTGCGTGATGTGGTTACACATCACGCAGCTGCTTGCCCTGTGTTCCCACATGCATGAAACCGTTGCAGCATGTATTTTGAATTTTTTATTTATGTTTTTTCACAGGAGCTGCGTGATGCTCACACTGTGTTCCCGTGTGCACAAAACTGTCGCAGCGGCATCGTGTACGCCTGCCCACTGGTTTGATGGTTTTGTAGTTCGCTTATATGAGCTCTTCCACTGTTAGTCGTACTGATATGTACTTAGTTGTACTATGTGTGAAGGCGCCCTAAAGGAAAGTACCTTAAAACAGGGGAGGGGAGGTGATGGTCTTGTGGTTATACGTTGGGCTTGAGACCAGAGGATCCTCGGTTCAAATCCCAGCCTGACTGGAAAATCATTAAGGGCCCTTGAGGAAAGTCCTTAATCCCCTAGTTGCTCCCGGTGTGTAGTGGGCACCTTGCATAGCAGCAGCCTGACATTGGGGTGAATGTGAGGCATTGATGTGTAAAGTGCTTTGAGCATCTGATGCAGATGGAAAAGCTCTTTATAAATGCAGTCAATTTACCATTTAAAACAGGAATTATTGAAACATGGTTCAACCGAGAAACCATCCATGGAACCGAGAGGGTTAAACCTACAACTACTGCCCAAATTCTCACCAATACAAATCAAAAAGTATAACAGCACAAATTGTCCACAAACCTGTTTATGCAGGATTATCACAGTTTATATCAAAAAAAAAAAATTTGCTGAAATCATTTCCTGTGACAGACGTTAAGAGTCGTTCAGTTTTGGAGATCAGACCTCGTGATGTCAACGGGCTGAACCGAGTAACGCTCACAGTAACCCGACTAGATACCTGTTGTCTCCACACAACACTAATTTATTTTCTGTTCTCTCACAGCAGATGATGAATTCATCTGGATTAGGATTAAAACCCTCGAGTTAAATTTGGACTACAAGCACATGTTGATTGTTTCATTGTGACTCGGTTGTGGTGACATCCTGAGACTAAAACAACAGAAAGTGTTGTGAAAGTGTAGGAACACGGACCCACAACAGGGGGCGCAAATGAACGGACAATGGAGGTAGCCAAATAACAACACTTTACTGTTGTGACAAAAAGCACAACAAACACAACAGATTACAACAATAGACAAGAAGTCAATTCACACAATGTGTCACGTGGGCAGGCTCGAAGATAAGAGACGTCTGTCCAAAGCAGAACCGGAACCACACGATTTCCTCCGCCACCGAACCCCGGGAATACTGGAGCCGCCAAGTCCCGAACTCCCAGGTGGCCACTGCCTCCGCGTGTCGGATCTGGTACTGTTGGCGAGGAACAAAAAACAGTTAAAGGTGGGTGCGTGTGCACCCAGCAACCAGTATGGCGGGAAAACCACCTCCTCCTCTCGTCGGAAGAATGTCTGCTATTTCACGCACAAAAGTAACAAAGTGTTAATGCTGACAAAAGACAACACAGTCGGCTGAGAACGGTACCTTCAAGGTAGAGCGATATCTCGGCAAAGAGGTGGAGATGTCGTCCTGCTGATATACCACTGCTGATCAGATGATTGGTGACAGCTGTCGTAGGCGATAAGTGACAGCTGTCACCCCGGCTGCTCCTGTGAGGCGGCAGCGCCCTCTGGTGCCTGGAGCCCGCACTCCAGACAGGGCGCCCTCTGGTGGTGATGGGCCAGCAGTACCTCCTCTTCAGTGGCCCACACAACAGAAAGTGTCTGTCACTGGGTGTGTTATGTTTGCTGGAGGCTGCACTCTAAGTGCTCTTCTAGTTCTCACTGACTTACAGTGGGAGCTCGTGGATCTGGAGTCGTTTTAGGAAGTTGTGTGTTTTCGAGCTGTTTGTTGAATCAGATTGATGACTGGTTTGTGTTCTGCTGTGTGTTGCAGTGGTTCAGACTCAGGATGACTGGAGTGTAACTTATAGACCTATGAGCATCTGTGCACCGGAAGGATCCACAGTGGAAATGCCCTGCAGATACACATACCCATCCACATGGAATTCTGTTTCTATCAGTGTTGAAAAAAGATTCTGGACTGTGAAAAAGAATAAAAATAACCAAGATGTGGATCTGAGTTCAGACCCTGAGTACTCAGGTCGGGTGAAGTATCTCCCTGGTCAGAACGTCTGCACTCTGCAGATCAAGAACCTGAGAAAGACCGACTCAGCTGAATACAAGTTCAGATTCACAACAAACCATAAAGATGGAAGCTGGACAGGTTCTCCTGGAGTCACGTTGACTGTCACAGGTAACATTTTCACTCATTTCCAAATGTTGAACAGAAGATTCTTATCTGCTGATTTTTGTGATTTCTGTATTTTGAGGTTCAGGTGACAAACTGTTCCTGATCAACATTTAAAGATCTCTGAGTTCAGATGAAGATTCTGTGTTAGTTCAGATTAATAGCTTTTAAATAACAAGAAGATTTCTAAAAATGAAGAAAAATAAAATGAATTTCCAATATATTTTAATGTTGTCATGCTAATTGATTAGCTGTACGGCCACACACCCGTAAATAGTTTTTAAAGTAAATTCTAAAGTAAGATAGATTATGTTTGTATTGGGGTGATGTATTCGTGATTAGCACCGTTCCCTCATAGCGAGAAGGTTGTGGGTTTGTGTCCCGCCTGGCCCTTTCTGTGCAGAGTTTGTCTCCACGTGTCGGCCGTGTGACAGACTAGCAGGATGTCCATGGTGAACCCCGTCTCTCCCAACTGCAGGTCCAGGCTCCAGCAGGACTGCTCCTGGTCCAATTAGGGCCCTCAGTGAAATTCTCCTATGAGCCTTCAAAGCAGGATCTTTATTCTAATTTTCTCCGACCACGAAGATGACAGACACAGAAAAACACGCTTACTTACAGGATGTGGAAATCACATCACATACACCACCCATCAGAAACACACCTGGTGTATAAGCAAAGGACAGAAGAGAGAAATGTTTTATCGCTCTGACCGCCTGGTGTTGCTGTGTCGACACTTTCCAACACACTGACGCTCTGAGGTCAACGCAGGTGCAGTGTGTTTGACACAAAGTGACAAAATGGTGCACAGATGTCATGGTGACGTTACGGCACGCATCATGGCATAAAATGAGGGCCCCATCACATCATGAGGCCCTATGCACAGTGCGTGTCCTGTGTTTGTGGACGGGCAGTCTTGGGCTTTAGTGCCACCTCTGCCCCTGCTGGTTTGTTTTGACATTACATTCTGTTGACCTGAAAATATAAATATCACATTTTACCTTTTAAAACCTATCAATTAATAATAAGTAAAATGGCACTCAGGGAGCATACCTCTGCCAAGGGACTGCAGATCCTTAAACCAGGTTTGTGATTTTAAAAAAGAAAAAAGAAAGAAAGAAACAAAGGAAACTGAGCTCAATGGATTATTTTTGAGAAACTGATAAACATGTTCAATAAAAATAATGGTTCATTGTCTGAGCTCTGATCCCTCCTAAAAATGCAGCTTTAGTGATCTCATCACTGTAAACCCACACATATCAGCAAAGAGACACACTGGAACTGCACGCACAGTCCATCGTGCTGTGCTACAGTGCATTATGGGTAATGACAAAATCCCCATCAAAACAATTGTGTCCAATTATTTATGGTCCTAACGGTATTTACACTCACAGAGGACATTTTTATAATATTAATTTTGGAGTTAAGTTTTTTCTGGATATCATGACGTTTAATTTCCTGCTCAGAGTTTTAATGTTGTTTCTGTCAGATTGTTTTATGATCAGTGATGATGCTGTTTCCTGTTTCGATTCAGCTCTTCAGGTCAAAGTCGTCTCATCAACCAGCAACTCATCTCACACTTATGTGTCTCTACGGTGTCACAGTGAATGTAATCCACCTTATTCTTCCTTTGTCTGGTTCAATAATGGACAGAAAATTCACACTGGAATTTATTATAAAAGATGGATTAATCCTGGATTTGAAATCTGGTGCACTTTGAAAGGATTTGAGGATTACCGCTCTGCTTCAGTGTGTAAGTTTACTTCAATGATTTCACTGTGGAACTTATTTTTCCAAAACTCAAACCAACATTCAAAAACGGGGTTGGATAGAAATCTGATGTTTCTGCTTTAAAAAATACATATAGCGCAGCAGATAACTGAAAAATGCTTCAAATGGTGATGCAAGCACCAAATTTGGTACACATACTCCTTAGACATTACTCCTTTAAAAATGCAGAGTGGCCACATGAACTTTCAATAGGCGGCTGAATAACTGAAGAATTACACAGGGGTCAAAATTTTAAAATGCTCCAATCATATTGAAAGGTATTCCATATTATTTATCTGATCACAAAGATTCCAGAAAGGTATAGTTTGGACTATCTGTGAATGAATGTTCTGGAGTTATGGGGTAAAAACAGCAAGAATGGTGACAAAGGTCAATTTCAGTTTGTACAGGGGTCAAAAGTTAAAGTTGCTCCAATTTTGGTAAAAAGTGATGCAAATTATTAGTTGAGTGAACATGGTTTTAAAAAGGAATAGTTTGCATCATGTATCATGCTTAGTTATCATGTTACAGGGTAACATATGTCACATGTCATAGAATCCAATGGATGCCGACATTGCTTAACCTTTACTTTGCAAACCAAGCACGCAACACAGTCAACTATTCCATTTATTAATCCTATTAGCTCAACCAATAATTTGCACCACGTTTTACCAAAATTGGAGCAACTTTAACCTGTGACCGCTGTACCTTTCTCAGTGCTTTTGCTGTTTTTACCCCATAACTCCATAACATTCATTCACAGATAGTCCAAAATATACCTTTTTGGAATCTTTATGATTAGACAAATAATATGGAATACCTTTCAATATGACTGGAGCCTTTATATTTTGACCCCTGTGTAATTCTTCAATTGACCCCTTCTTGGCCACCTATTGAAAGTTCATGTGGCCTCTTGACATTTTTAAAAGAGTAATGTCTAAGGAGTATATGTGCCAAATTTGGTGCTTGCATCACCATTTGAAGGAACCCTCAGTAAATATTCACTTACCTGCTGCACTAATACTGTACATACTACCTAAAATAAATGGTTTAATAAAACTCCTTGGCTACTACTCAATTTGCATGTTGTTGATATTGTGTGAATTACCCCCATAACCCAAATTCTCCATATTTCACCACCGACTGACTGTTTTTTGACATATTATGTTTCCACTGACTGATCTGCTGTTGAGGACTTCTTGCTTCAGCAGAGCCCCTTTAGCCTGCTCATAGTCAGGGTTCCTGTTGGGCCTTCATGGTTCCCGTTGCAGCCACAGGGCACACAAGGCCAAAAATACAACCCCTCGTCCCCCCTGGCCATGAAGATTTGGGGTGCAGTGGATATAAAGGGGATACAGCAACAAACTAACTCCATAACTCATCAAAAAAAGTAGTCTTATTGGTTTATTTGTAGATAGCAAACATAGAACTTGGACACTGGGCCACAGAGGAACTTAACAGTGAGGGGCGGTCCATACAGACCACAGATCAGCTGTGATGATTTACAGTCTTTACACACTATAATGCTTCAGAGTGCAGTGGCCTGCTCAGAAAGCAGCGGTTTAGTGTGAGTTCCAGAGACACGGCTGATCTGACGCACCACCTCGACCCACCACGTTTGGTTACCAAATGCTCCAAGCAAATTAAACACACAAGTAAAGACTCGGCCCCCTTCTTAACTTCTGCACTCTCTGGCTGGTGCTCCCTCAAACAAATTATCACCCATGTTCAATGTGATGTCCGGAGAAATATCTCAACTGCCATTTTTTCTACAATACATTGCGCCCTCTGCTGAATAAAAAGTGTACTACATGAGGTTGGTAATTCCTGTGAAGCACCTTGGGGCAACTTATATTTTTATTTGGAGTGATATAAATACTGAATTGACGTCCACCTCATTTCAACCAGCAAGCTATTGTATTGATTTTTGGACTTTAAAAAATATATAAACAAATCGATTTCATATTGTAAAATTAAATATGATGCTATTGTATCCATTTTTCCCACCCGTTATATATGCAATAGCTGTGTCATGGTGCACAGAAGCTGCAGTTTGGTTTCTCAAAATTCTTCAAACCCTCATACAGTATCTTTAATCTGTGAGCAGCAGAGAGCTGCTGACACACACTTTAACACAGTCAGACAAAGTGGAAATTGAACCTTTTTCTATTCAACATTTATAAATTGTCATTCACGCTGGGATGAATTTATCTTTTAGCGTGTTAAGTGTTTTTTTTTTTTTTGGTTTGTTTTTATGTCACATGATGTTTTGAGTTAGACCGCCATCAATATTTTGTCCATTTTAAGTTTATCTGAGTTTTGCACAAATGGCGCCATCTCATACATCCTCATTCTGTACAGGTTT
The DNA here is from genome assembly GCF_902500255.1 of Thalassophryne amazonica. Lineage (NCBI taxonomy): Eukaryota > Metazoa > Chordata > Actinopteri > Batrachoidiformes > Batrachoididae > Thalassophryne > Thalassophryne amazonica. The sequence goes on from NC_047117.1 coordinate 6,263,839, forward strand.
GAAATCATTGTACGCAGTGTTGCAATTTGGCGAATATCTCATCCAGAAAATTTTACACCAATTTGCCTAAAACGTCAACTTTTGTCATATGTTGCATCATCCCCAAGTTGCTCCTGGTGTGTACTGAGCGCCTTGCAAGTTGTACAGAAGGCTGCAGGATATTATATAATAATAAAGTTTCTTATTATTCAGACATTAACGCCCCGTCACTCATAGCCAGAATGTGCAGGAACCAGGCTGAAATGGTAAATATTGCTATAATTGGAAAAGAGGCGTGGTCAGCAGTGTCAGAATGCAGCCAGACTACCTCGTCCACAAAGCTTATGTAGACAACAGTTGAGATGACACAGACTGCCGTCAGACGACCATAAAAGGCGCTGAATGCTGCCCACTGTCCAAACGTCTGGATGGCAAACGGGACGGAGTGGGAGGCAGCGCTGTGCTCCTCCCTTTGCACAGGACCTGCTGGTACTGAACATCGGAGTTCAACCAACGTATGAACTGGACTCACACCACATGGTGTGGTCACTCAGTCACTCATGCAATCACTTCTGCGCTCGTCCTCTACCGACCTCACGTGCGTGCTGAAATGATCACTCAGCTGTGTGTGTGTGTGCGTTCATAACAGCTGCATGAGCCACTAACCATGCACGTGTGTGCGCAGGGAACACGTGCATGCATGCCACTGGACACCTTTGCAGCAGTCACACCATGCGTCAGACGCAGCCTTTCCAGCGAACTTTAATTTTTTTTTCTTTTTTGCTCACTTCAGGAGCACATCGGGTGGATTGTCACATGGGATTTTATTTTTGCTGTGGTTATTTGCAGCACAGCAGCCGGGGTGAGGCTTTTCACTACAGGCTGTGGTGTGACTCCTGTGTGCTCTGCGCTGTTCCTGTTCCATGCTGGAAGTGAGATTCATGTTTAATAATGTTGTCACGGCCTGGTGATAAGTTCCACATCAAACCTCCTACAGAGTTGAGATGGTGATCAAGTAATAATATGTATATTACAGCGGTGAGATCCATTCAGCTACGACGCGTGCGATGACAGATTACTGCACATGAGACCATGGGGAGGCGCAGCGGCACACGGTGCTTTTGGTTTGATAGCACCCTGTTCACACCCACTGTACATGATGAATGTGTGCCACATACATGTTATTACGTGTCACCCCTTCCTGGCCGGGGTCCAGTGGAGGTGGACATCCGTGGCACAACATGCTGGCAGGCTTTCCTGTGACGGATCGATCTCAGAGCTCAATCAGCTGCGATCAGATTGTTTCAGATGCTGTTTTGATGCCGTCAGAATATGTAGACTGCGATCAGATGACGCAAAAACTGCACATAGACCACCATCAGATGTGCGTCCCGTCTCGATGGCACCAAGAGTGTTTTGAACATGTGCAACACACTTGGGACAGCCGAGAGAATAGGACCAAATATGTAGATGCTCACAGACTGCCGTCCGTTGGTCTTCAGACCACAGCTCAATACTTCCCTGTTGTGGCCGGATGTGTCATTCTGACGACATTCGGCCTCAATCGGTGTATGTGTGATGGGGGTATAACAGAGTTCATAACTTTCCCTCTGCTTCAGTGAGTCAATCATTAATTTCATAATTTTTTTCAGATGCTCCAAAGCTTCCTTTGGTGTCTGTGAGTCCATCTGGTGACATCACAGAGGGACGTTCAATGAATCTGACCTGTGTCAGTGACGCGAACCCAGCAGCTACTTACACCTGGTACAAGAAGAATGAAAAGGTTCTAAATGCATCAGGACCTGTCTGGACCATCACTGAGATCAGACCTGAACACAGTGGGAATTATTACTGTGAGGCCCGAAACATTTTTGGAAACCAAACCTCCACCGTGAGTCTGAACTTTGGATCAGGTAAATTTATGTGCTCATATTCACACATTCACATCAATTACTTAACATTTTATCATCACAGTTAAGAATCACAGACTCTCAATGTGACCTGACCGACATCAAATCCACCAATAAGAGAAAAACACGAGCAGTGAGCAGGAAGTGAGTTAAAAAATTTCAAATCATGAAACCGATTAAGCTGTTTGTGAGATCAGGTCGTGAGCGCCGACTTGTGTTTGGATGAAGAGAAGTTGCACAGAGATGCGTAAGAAACAATTTATCACATATGTAAAATTTTTTGAATTTGCTCATCTGGGGAAGAAGATCAATGTGAAGTGATTGCAATTCATTTATTTTTATTTTCTTTTAAATATTGGTACTATACAAACGGTCCTGCAAACACTCAACATTCCTGTCATGTGGATTGTGTTTCCCAGAGTTCTACAGCTTTTCCAGAAACATTAAGGGCCCTGGAGACAAATGTCATGAAAACATTTCTTGTGGACAAAGAATTACTGCGGGCGTTGATGGAATAATAACGGTCTCTGTGGAAACGCCACACAGAATATATATATATATATATATGTGACGGCCCCCGCCGTCCTGTAGCGGGGCGGGCCCATAATCAGGGGCACCTGGGCCCGGTGTCCCTGTCTTTTATTTAAGTGGGCCCAACTAATTCGTTTGGTTCTCTCCCTCTCTCTAGGATGTCTTGCTGCGCTGACCGGTAACAGAGCGCCTTTTGCACAGCTGCACATCTTTGCAGCTTTTAACTTATTGACTTAAACTATTGTAAATAAATACTTATATTTTCCTAATTCTCTCGTTTGTGTCTCCTCCTTGTCACTGTCCTCTGAGCCATGGGCATGTGACAAAAAAAAAAAAAAAAAAAAAGTAAAAAAAAAATAAAATAAAATTGCAAAGCATTTTTAGCTAACCCAAAACCAAAGTTTGATTAAAAAATGGTTTGATTATAAAATCATTATGGATGCATCTTTTTCCAGTGCAGGATTTTAGTTTTTTTTCACTCTGTGACCACTTGACACTTTATAAATCAAAGTAATGATCCATAATGAATTTACTTCCAGTACGTTCTTAAACAGCTCAGCCATATTTCCACTCGTGTGGGTCTCATTCACTGAATCTAGGTTTGTTGCCCCCCGAGCCCCCCTGCTTCCACTGCCTGTGACTCTGTGTTTGGATTATTACCACTCCAGCAAAGAAAAAGGTAGAAAGAACATTTCTGTGCAGCTCATCACGATGCACATGCACACTGAATGTGGTGCAAACACACAATGTGCTTGTGTGAGAATAATTAAAAAAAACACACATTCCAATAATGGCGAAGTTTTGTTGCACTGCTGATTTGCTGACACTCGAAACTGCAGAAGACATGGCACGTGACATCTGTTCTCATGTTGTACACGTGCATTTCCTTTTAATTGCACTCCAACGTTTGTGCTGCACAACACGTATTAAAATAAAAATAGTGGTGGAGATGATTTTAGGTGTTCGACCATAAACAGCATCCATGATACTCAGTAAATCATCTGTCTGGATTCTTATTTTAGCCCTTCATAAAACTAATTAATTAATTGAATTCTTTCTCATTACCGTTAACAGGTTCATTGCCAAAAGCAGACGTCATTAAACGTGCTGTCATCTCACTCACTGCTGTGTTGCTGGTTGCTGCACTCCTGTTGCTCATCTGTTGCATTTGGTTAGTAGTGTTGTGTGACTATGATTCTGCTCACTAATTAATCTTTAGCTCTATGATTTGGTTTATTTTTTATGCTGTTAATTGTCTCTGTTCATCAGGAGAAAGAGAATGTCCAAAAAACAATCAGAGGCTGGAAAGAAACCAGACAATAAATCCCAGGTGAGGAAGACGAGGAAATGATGAAAGAAAAGTCAATTAAAACATGCTTCATATGTTGTTTTTTTTTCTTTTTGTGTGTGTGATTTTTATTAAAGAAGTTAGCAGGAGTAGACATTAAGGGGTCTATTTTTGATGTGTGAAACAGAAAGTGTGTGATCACACCTTACACAGTGTGAAACCTTGGTGCAAAAGTACTCAAATATAAAACAAAACAAAATCACCTAATTACTCATGTGTTTGTGTCATGGACATAATATAAAAATCTACCAGAGTGTCATTTATCATTACTTTCCAATCGCAAGTTCATCACTTCTTCTTGCTATTAAAAGATTGGAGCATGTGATTAATGTTTGTCATGAATTTTTGTGCCAAAATAAGGGTTGTTATGCATCTTAATGGTATTCTATAAACTACAGCCTGACTGACATCAAGGTTTTGGGAGCTGATACTGATATTAGAGAGCAAAAAAAAATTAATGATGCCAATATATATATAAACAAAAATGCCAATGATTCCTAACATTTCATTATCAAGACTTATGACAAACAAATGTATTTTATTATGAATAAATATAACCAACAACTAACTAATATGGATTGTGCTGCCTTCACTTGCTATGAGGTCGTTGTGCCGCATCACACAGCATTTGAATAAAATAGACACCTCGCCTATTTTGGCTTCACCTAGCTGTTGTCATAGCGACCACTTGTTTCTTGTCGCTGTCAAACATTCACTCGTATTTAAAAATGAATGGCAGCCCTGACACTTTGTCTCCATCTGTTGTATCTAATGTGACCAATGGGTGATGGGGGTTCCAGCTACGCTTGACAGCATTGTAAACAATGCTGTCAGAATGCCCTCTGCTGGACAAACTTTGTGATGACACCATTTCCAACAGCCAAAGTGTTTTTTTTTTCCCCTGCATTGTTTATTCAGTAAAATCACAGTTTTCATATCAGCAAAACTAAAGCTGATACTGATATAGCTGTGAAAGCTCACATCGGCTGATAATATCAGCCAACTGCTATATCGATTGGGCTGTATTACTAACTGTCTACATCTTCAATTCAAACCACGTTTGAAGTCGAGCATCTCTTTTTCACAACACTTTGGAAAAAATAGCATATTTATCCACACAATGTGTTTGTTTTCTATGTATGAGTTTAATGCTTTCTGCCATATGATGGGTCAATCCATAAGAAATCAGTAACACACTCCACAAACAAGCCCCAAACCTCCAAGGCTTATAAATGACGCTAACGCGGAAGTGAACAATCTTGCAGATCCCTGAATGGCTACTTGAGGCTTGCTTCAAAAGCAAGATACTGCCCACAAACCCTGATATTAATATCCCCAATTTTAGAAGACAAATAAATATGTTTAGAGCCTGGTATATATATATATATATATATATATATATATATATATATATAAAGTTTTGGTCTCTACAGCTACTTTCCTCCTAAATGGCAACTGTACAGAGACTGATAAAGACAAAATCCTCATCCGATTAAGATATTTAAGGCATAAAGTTATGAATAATTTGGGGCGTGTTTGCGTTGAGTGACAGCTAATGGGTGCTAGCGAGTCGTGTTCAAGGCCTCGCTAGCAGAGGCCGCTAACCCTGCTTGTTAGCTGCTGTGGACTGACTGTGTTTGTCCTTTCTGAGCATTTTCTAAATAAAAATACCTGTGATAATATGGCGTGCTGTGTGTTTAACTGTCTAAAGGGACCATCTAAGAAGTTGGTAGTCCAGTATGTGCACTGAGTGAAATTTTTAGCATTATTTGTATGTTAACACCATTAGCAGGTATCCATAGCTTGGTGTCATTAGGTCCACTGTTGGTGTCGCTGTTACTGAGGTATTATGTTTGCCAAACATTATCATACCTGTGACAAGCAACCCATTATGAAACCCGCCACCCAGTCCACAAAAATAAACATGAATCAAACAGCTGAGCAAAAGCTGGTCTGTTAGCCTGAGCTTGTTTTGGAACTCCAAGATGAGGAGCAAATTCAGGTTGGCCTTTGTCCCACCCAGGTCACAATGATCTTGCCCAATTTTCACCTCTTGGTTGGCTGGGCATTAGGAGGAGTTAAGTGCTGCTAAGATGGCGGCATCCAGAGCTGCCCCACTGGAGTTTAACAGAGGGTTTGTTCAGTACACACACACACACAGTCCACGGTCTTAAAACAGCTGAACAATCACTTCTCCAATTTAAAAAAAATGGGACACCACAAACAAAATGCTGAGGTAATTCCTACAATATTCACACGAGGTAAATCTCTTCAAATTAAAGCAGTCTATATGTGTCCAAATATTTATGGTCCTAACTGTCAATGGCCTCTGGCCACCAGCTTGTTGAGGATCCAGAGTACGAGAACACATCAGTTGCTGCACAGAGGTCACCAGCAGAGCAGCAACACGATGTTTTCTACGCCAGCGTGCGTTTCACCAAAAACCAGGCCGACGCTCTTTACTCCAACACCACAGCGGCTCAGCCACGCCCACAACGCCAGGACGAGGAGACCATGGAGTACAGCACCATCAACATCAGCAGAGGGTGAGAGGATGAGGACGCAACTAAACTAATGTTTACTTCACTCTGTTCAATAATAAAACATAATAACTTGTTCTGATTTTCCTTTTACAGAAAATGTGAGGAAGCTGTGGAGGATCCTGATCCGCTGTACAGCACGGTCACCAAAACATGAGCAACTCTGACGTCTGCCTGGATTTATCTGATTGCTCAAAGGAGGACTCCCACTGATCCAGAAACATTAGCTTTTTCAAGACACATTATGTGTGTGTGTGTATATATATATATATATATATATATATATATATATATATATATATGTACAGTGTGTGTGCTGGTGTTCTCCGTTTTAAGCAGCTGTTTTAACAGTCAGATGACAGATTTACAGACTTTGTGCTTATTTGAAATATAGAAAAGTGTAAATATGTTTCTAAAACTCAACGCCGATGTGCTGCTGTTGTTTGTTGCATTGCCACCACGCTATGACCCTACGGTCAGATTAGTTGCAAGCAACAGAAGCAAAGTGATGAGTTGCCGCTCATTTAGCACAATTACAATGAGCTTGTTGCAGCAACAAAAAGACAACAGCCACTAAATTTGGTTCTGTTAAGCAGCTAAACGTGGAGTTAAAAACCACAGAGACAGTGTCAGGTTTCTATTCCTTTGTGTACATTAACGGCAAGTAACCACAAACTGGCCACGCCCCAGGAATGCCAATCCACTGATAAATGCCAACTGCTTGTTGCCCTCATTAGTACCTGTTGTGACCGTAGTGTGAGAGACAGCTTGATGACTCAAACCGTTTTAAAACATTTGGAGCTGCCATTTGAAACAGTGGACTAACTGCTCATCTCATCAGTGCTGATTTATCAAAAATACTAGAACAGAACATCTCATACCAGTGCTTCAATAATACTATGGCCCGGTACAGAGCCGTACTACAGTCTGTATACAACAAACAATTTTTTTCATTATTTTTGCAAACAAAATATTTATATTAGTAACAATAGTGTGTTTGTGAACGTGGATTAAGTGCACACAAACTGAAAAGTTGGTTATTTATTCCCAACTACTGCCAGATGTGACAGTGTTCTCGAGCAAGGCATTAAATAACTAGAAGGTTTTACACTAATTCATGTAAACTAATTCATTCTGATTCAAACGCTTGTGTTCACACAATATTTATATAAAGTAAGTCCCTTCGGCTGCTCCCTTGTTTGCACTCGGGGTCGCCACAGCAAATCCAAGTTGGATCTGCATGTTGAATTGGCACAGGTTTTACACCGGATGCCCTTCCTGACGCAACTCCACATTACATGGAGAAATGTGGCAGGGGTGGGATTTGAACCCGGAGCCTTCTGAACACACAATATTTATATAATATGTAGAGAGAGTGTGTGAGAGTGAGAGAGAGAGAGAAAGTGTTCGTGTGTGAGAGAGAGAGAGAGAGAGAGTGTGTGTGTGAGAGAGTGAGAGAGAGAGTGTGTGAGTGAGAAAGAGAGAGAGAAAGTGTTTGTGTGTGTGTGAGAGAGAGAGAGAGAGAGAAAGTGTTCGTGTGTGTGAGAGTGTGTCTGTGAGAGTGTGTGTGAGAGAGAGAGAGTGTGAGAGTGAGAGAGAGAGTGTGTGTGAGAGAGAGTGTGTGTGTGTGTGAGAGTGAGAGAGAGTGTGAGAGAGAGTGTTTGTGTGTGTGAGAGTGAGAGAGTGTGAGAGAGAGAGAGAGTGACAGTGAGAGAGGGAGTGTGTGAGAGAGAGAGTGTGTGTGAGAGAGAGTGTGAGAGAGAGAAAGTGTTTGTGTGTGTGAGAGTGAGAGAGAGTGAGAGAGAGAGAGAGAGAGAGAGAGAAAGTGTTTGTGTGTGTGTGTGTGTGAGTGAGAGAGAGAGATAAAGTGTTCGTGTGAGAGAGCATGAGTGAGAGAGAGTGTGTGTGAGAGTGAGAGTGTGAGAGAGAGAGAGTGTGTGTGAGAGTGTGAGATAGAGAGAGAGTGTGTGAGAGTGAGAGAAAGTGTTCGTGTGTAAGAGAGAGAGAGAGCGTGTGAGAGTGAGAGAGAGAAAGTGTTCGTGTGTGTGTGTGTGAGAGAGAGAGAGAGAGAGCATGTGAGAGTGAGAGAGAGAGAGAGTGTGTGTGTGTGTGAGAGTGTGTGAGTGTGAGAGAAAGAGAGGAGAGAGTGTTCGTGTGAGAGAGATAAAGTGTTCATGTGTGTGTGAGAGAGAGAAAGCGTGTGAGAGTGAGAGAGAGAAAGTGTTCATGTGTGTGAGAGAGAGAGCGTGTGAGAGTGAGAGAGAGAGTGTGTGTGTTTGAGAGAGAGAGAGAGTGTGAGAGAGCGCGTGTGAGAGTGAGAGAGAGAGAGAGTGTGAGAGTGAGAGAGAGAGAGAAAGTGTTCGTGTGAGAGAGAGAGAGAGTGTGTGTGTGAGAGTGAGAGAGAGAAAGTGTTCGTGTGAGAGAGAGTGAGAGAGAGGGAGAGAGAGAAAGTGTTCGTGTGTGTGCGTGTGAGAGAGAGAAAGTGTTCGTGTGCGTGTGAGATAGAGAGAAAGTGTTCGTGTGTGTGCGTGTGAGAGAGAGAGAGAGAGTGAGAGTGAAAGAGAGAGTGTGTGTGAGAGTGAGAGAGAGAGAAAGTGTACGTGTGTGTGTGTGAGAGAGAGAGAGAGCGTGTGTGAGATTGAGAGAGAGAGAAAGTGTTCATGTGTGAGTGAGAGAGAAGTGTGTGTGTGAGAGAGAGAGTGTGAGAGTGTGAGAGAGTGTGTGAGAGTGAGAGAGTGTGTGTGAGAGAGAGAGTGTTCGTGTGTGTGTGAGAGAGAGAGTGTCTGAGAGTGAGAGTATGAGAGAGAGCGTGTGTGAGAGTGAGAGAGAGAAAATGTTTGTGTGTGAGAGAGAGCATGTGTGAGAGTGAGAGAGAGAAAGTGTTCACGTGTGTGTGTGAGAGTGAGAGAGAGAGTGTGTTTGTGAGAGTGAGAGAGAGTGTGAGAGAGTGTGAGTGAGAGTGAGAGAGAGTGTGAGAGAGTGTGTGTGAGAGTGAGAGAGAGAGAGTGTGAGAGAGAGAGAGAGAGTGTTCGTGTGTGTGTGAGAGAGAGAGAGAGCACGTGTGTGAGAGAGAGAACGTGTTCGTTTGTGAGAGAGAGAGAGAGAAAGTGTTTGTGTGAGAGAGCATGTGTGAGAGTGAGAGAGAGAGAGAGAGAAAGTGTTCGTGTGTGTGTGTGTGTGTGAGAGAGAGAGAGAGAGAGTGTGTGAGAGAGTGAGAGAGAGAGATAGTGTGTTTGTGAGAGTGAGAGAGAGTGTGAGAGAGCGTGTGTGAGAGTGAGAGAGAGAAAGTGTTCGTGTGTGTGTGTGTGAGAGTGAGAGAGAGATAGTGTGTTTGTGAGAGTGAGAGAGAGTGTGAGTGAGAGTGAGAGAGAGTGTGAGAGAGTGTGTGTGAGAGTGAGAGAGAGAGAGTGTGTGAGAGAGAGAGAGAGAGAGAGAGAGAGAGTTCGTGTGTGTGTGAGAGAGAGAGAGAGCGCGTGTGTGAGAGTGAGAGAACGTGTTCGTTTGTGAGAGAGAGAGAGAAAGTGTTTGTGTGAGAGAGCGTGTGTGAGAGTGAGAGAGAGAGAGAGAAAGTGTTCGTGTGTGTGTGTGTGTGTGAGAGAGAGAGAGTGTGTGAGAGAGTGAGAGAAAGTGTTCGTGTATGTGTGACAATGAGAGAGAGAGCGTGTGAGAGAGTGAGAGACAGAAAGTGTTCGTGTGTGTGTGAGAGTGAGAGAGCGTGTGAGAGAGAGTGTGTGTGTGACAGTGTGAGAGAGAGAGTGTGTGTGAGAGTGAGAGTGTGAGAGAGAGAGAAAGTGTTCGTGTGTGTGAGAGTGAGAGAGAGTGAGAGAAAGAGAGAGAAAGTGTTCGTGTGTGTGACAGTGAGAGAGAGAGAGTGAGAGAGAGTGTGTCTGAGAGTGAGAGTGTGAGAGAGAGAGAGCATGTGTGCGAGTGAGAGAAAGTGTTCGTGTGTGTGTGTGAGAGTGAGAGAGAGAGATAGTGTGTGTGTGAGAGTGAGAGTGTGTGTGAGAGTGAGAGTGTGTGTGAGAGTGAGAGAGAGTGTGTATGAGAGTGAGAGAGAGAGTGTTCGTGTGAGAGAGAGAGTGTTCGTGTGTGTGAGAGAGAGAGAGAGCACGTGTGTGAGAGTGAGAAAACGTGTTCGTTTGTGAGAGAGAGAGAGAAAGTGTTTGTGTGAGAGAGCGTGTGTGAGAGTGAGAGAGAGAGAGAGAAAGTGTTTGTGTGTGTGTGTGTGAGAGAGAGAGAGTGTGTGAGAGAGTGAGAGAAAGTGTTCGTGTATGTGTGACAGTGAGAGAGAGAGCGTGTGAGAGAGTGAGAGACAGAAAGTGTTCGTGTGTGTGTGAGAGTGAGAGAGAGAGAGCGTGTGAGAGAGAGTGTGTGTGACAGTGTGTGAGAGAGAGAGTGTGTGTGAGAGTGAGAGTGTGAGAGAGAGAGAAAGTGTTCGTGTGTGTGAGAGTGAGAGAGAGTGAGAGAAAGAGAGAGAAAGTGTTCGTGTGTGTGAGAGTGAGAGAGAGAGAGAGTGAGAGAGAGTGTGTCTGAGGGTGAGAGAGAGAGAGATAGAGCGTGTGTGAGAGTGAGAGAAAGTGTTTGTGTGTGTGAGAGAGTGTTCGTGTGTGAGAGAGAGAGCGCGTGTGTGAGAGTGAGAGAGAGAAAGTTTTCATTTGTGAGAGAGAGAGAGAGAGAGAGTGTTCGTGTGAGAGAGAGAGCGTGGGTGAGAGTGAGAGTGTGAGAGAGAGAGAGAGAGAGTGTGTGTGAGAGAAAGAAAGTGTTTGTGTGTGAGATAGAGAGAGAGAGAGCGTGTGTGAGAGTGAGAGAGAGAAAGTGTTTGTGTGTGTGTGAGAGTGTGTGTGTGAGAGAGAGAGAGATAGTGTGTGTGTGTGAGAGAGAGAGTGTGAGAGTGTGAGAGAGTGTGAGAGTGTGAGAGAGTGTGTGTGAGAGTGAGAGAGTGTGTGTGTGAGAGAGAGAGAGTGTTCGTGTGTGAGAGAGAGTGTCTGAGAGTGAGAGTGTGAGAGAGAGCGTGTGTGAAAGTGAGAGAGAGAGAAAGTGTTCGTGTGTGAGAGTGAGAAAGTGTTTGTGTGTGTGTGAGAGTGTGTGTGTGAGAGTGTGAGAGAGTGTTCGTGTGTGAGAGAGAGAGTGTTCGTGTGTGAGAGAGAGAGAGATAGTGTTCGTGTGAGAGAGCGTGTGTGAGAGAGAGAGAGAGAGAAAGTGTTCGTGTGTGTGTGTGTGTGTGAGAGAGAGAGAGTGTGTGAGAGAGAGAAAGTGTTCGTGTGTGTGTGAGAGTGAGAGACAGAAAGTGTTCGTGTGTGTGTGAGAGTGAGAGAGAGAGCGTGTGAGAGAGAGTGTGTGTGTGAGAGTGTGTGAGAGAGAGTGTGTGTGAGAGTGAGAGAGTGTGAGATAGAGAGAAAGTGTTCGTGTGTGTGAGAGTGAGAGAGAGAGAGAGTGAGAGAAAGAGAGAGAAAGTGTTCGTGTGTGTGACAGTGAGAGAGAGAGAGAGTGAGAGAGAGTGTGTCTGAGAGTGACAGTGTGAGAGAGAGAGCGTGTGTGAGAGTGAGAGAGAGAGCGTGTGTGAGAGTGAGAGAGAGAAAGTTTGTGTGTGTGTGTGAGAGAGCGTGTGTGAGAGTGAGAGAGAGAAAGTTTGTGTGTGTGTGTGAGAGAGAGAGTGTTCGTGTGTGAGAGAGAGAGAGCACGTGTGTGAGAGTGAGAGAGAGAGAGAGAGAGAGAGAGAGAGAGAGAGAGAGAGAGAAAGTGTTCGTGTGAGAGAGAGAGCGTGGGTGAGAGTGAGAGAGTGTGTGAGAGAGAGAGAGAGAGTGAAAGAGAGAGTGTGTGTGAGAGAGAGAGAGAGAAAGTCTTCGTGTGTGAGATAGAGAGAGAGAGAGCGTGTGTGAGAGTGAGAGAGAGAAAGTGTTCGTGTGTGTGTGAGAGTGTGTGAGAAAGAGATAGTGTGTGTGTGAGAGAGAGAGTGTGAGAGAGTGTGTGTGAGAGTGAGAGAGTGTGTGTGTGAGAGAGAGAGAGTGTTCGTGTGTGAGAGAGAGTGTCTGAGAGTGAGAGTGTGAGAGAGAGCATGTGTGAGAGAGAGAGAAAGTGTTCGTGTGTGAGAGAGAGTGTGTGAGAGTGAGAGAGAGAAAGTGTTCGTGTGTGTGTGTGAGAGTGAGAGAGTGTGTGTGAGAGAGAGAGTGTGTTTCGTGTGTGAGAGAGAGAGAGCGCGTGTGTGAGAGTGAGAGAACATGTTCGTTTGTGAGAGAGAGAGAGAAAGTGTTCGTGTGAGAGAGAGCGTGTGTGAGAGTGAGAGAGAGAAAGTGTTCGTGTGTGTGTGAGAGTGAGAGAGAGAGAGAGCGTGTGTGTGTGAGAGTGAGAGAGTGTGTGAGAGAGAGAGAGAGAGAGAGTGTTCGTGTGTGTGTGTGTGTGAGAGAGAAAGTGTTTGTGTATGTGAGAGAGAGAGAAAGTGTTCGTTTGTGAGAGAGAGAGAAAGTGTTTGTGTATGTGAGAGAGAGAGAGAGAGAGCGCATGTGTGAGAGTGAGAGAGAGAGAGAGAAAGTGTTCATTTGTGAGAGAGAGAGAAAGTGTTCGTTTGTGAGAGAGAGAGAAAGTGTTCGTGTGAGAGAGAGAGAGAGCGTGTGTGAGAGTGAGAGAGAGAAAGTGTTCGTGTGTGTGAGAGTGAGAGAGAGAGTGTGTGTGTGTGAGAGAGAGAGAGAGAGAGAGAGAGAAAGTGTTCATGTGTGAGAGAGAGAGCGTGTGTGAGAGTGAGAGAGAGAAAAAGTGTGTGTGTGTGTGTGTGTGTGTGTGAGAGAGCGAGAAAGTGTTCGTGTGAGAGAGAGAGAGCGTGTGTGAGAGTGAGAGAGAGAGAAAGTGTTCGTGTGTGAGAGAGAGCGTGTGAGAGTGAGAGAGAGAGAGAAAGTGTTCGTGTGTGTGTGAGAGAGAGAAAGTGTTCGTGTGTGAGAGAGAGAGTGTGTGTGTGAGAGAGAGAGAGAGAGAAAGTGTTTGTGTGTGTGTGTGTGAGAGA